>NC_133665.1:11614697-11768818 GCF_037893015.1 Macrotis lagotis | reverse complement strand
GTATCTCTTTCCCTTAATACTAATTCCTCATGCCAAAAATTACACATTTGTAAATATGTTTAACAAAATATGTATGTAAAAAGCTAACCTGATTGTTCCCTACTGAGGGTAGGGGGATGGGAAGAACATGTTGAGGGAAATTCTGTAACTTGGAAGTATGCTTGTATAAATGGATGAAAATAAAAAAAATTAAAAAAAGAAAATTTCTTTGGATCTGCTCTGTTCTTGTTGGGATCTGTAGCTTGAGTTTCAGTGCAGAAGCTTCTTTTATATTTGGTAGGGAAAAGCTCAGGGAGCATGTTAGTTTCATGCCACCATCTTGGCTTGGCCCCAGAAGTCCTCTAAGAGACTTTGAAGCTTTTTTGCTTGGCGCATTAGTTTTCATATCAAATAACATAGGGTAGATAGTTGAGTGAGCTTGGGCAAATCACTCAGTCTTGCTTGACTAGTTTCTCATTTGAGCTGAAAAAGGAAATAGCAAACCACTCCAGTACATATGCCAAGAAAATTCCAAATGGGGTCACAAGGTGTCAGACACAACTGAAATGATTAAGCAATAATAACATTAGACAGTACTACTAAAGGAGAGAATGCAGAACAAGGAAGCTTCAATGTGGAGGGAAAGTTTTAGACAATAGAACATTTCTATGAAATGAGGGGAGGTGATTCCAGGACCTATGAGTGGAGACTCTGGAGACCCCAAGAATATGATGGCACTCAAGAGTAAAGAATATTTAAAAGGAGAATGAAAAAGACTTATGCTACAGTGTCCAAAAGGCTAAACTTGAATATTTCTCAATTTCATCACTGCAGTTCCACAAATCATAGTCTTTGTGTTTCCACCTGAGAAAACTTCATTTGTTGTTGAGAGTTGCTCCAGCAGGTATTCTGTGGTGAGCATCCTCTGAAAGGGAAGACAACCCATTGATTAACATCTTTATGTTCAGGTGCTAGGCTAGAGATGTTCAGGGTCCAGGTAATAGCTCTTACTGCTTAACTTAATACAGGGACCAACTGATGCTCCATAATGTACTATACTGTGTGTAACCCCCAATTATGCACCCTGGGAAGTGGAATTCATTGCAAAATTGAATGGGCTTTTGGCTTAATGGATGTTAATGGATATTGTGGAGAGTGAGCACCAGAGATGATTCAACAAACAAACAAGAGTGTGATAGACTGTCATTCTGATACAAACATAAGAAGGAAGAAAAACTCATATATTGGTTATGTCTCCAAATTTTCACTTCTAAAACTGCGAAAATACATCTTTTTATCAATAATATGAAACTAAGACAGTAAGTCACTTCTAGTATTAAGGGACACTATCAAAGAAAATAGAATTATAGAAGCATTGGGTTGCATTGAGTAGGAAGGAAAGGGAAATAAACCTAAGCAAAGAAATTCGTTTAAGATGACATGAGATCCAAGATTATTCTGGAAATCTGCTAAGAGGAATATTTAAGCAAGATCCAGAATACAAAATTGACATATGACTTAGAAACAACAAAGGATGGATACTATATATTGTAAACTTGTTCAAGGTAATCATAATCCTCAAGAGAAGTTGACAATGAAAAAGAAATAGGTAGCCAAGGAAGAAACAGGTGGGGAAGGGCCATTCATTCTTACCAGATGCTTTTATATAGTTAAAAGATGTAGGAATTTAGAGGAAGATTAGAAGCCATGAACTAATTCACCACCTCCATCAGTCAGTAAGAATATATTGAACAAGACATAATATAGAAGAAGACAGCCTTGAAGCTGAATATAAATTGAATCTAAATGGATTAGATGATTCATGGGATAAGATGCAGCAACCTGTTAAAAGTCAACATGAAATGATGAGCTTTCAGCAACATAATTCAGAGTGACAACTGAAATATCAAGAGAGAAATCATGTACCCTGGTCAGCTGTATTACATCAGATGACTGTTGTATAGGATGAAATTGTGTAAAGAACTAATATTGGACCCTCAAATGGAAAAGTGAGATCAAATAATAATTCTGACACATAGATGTTTTCTTTCCAGAATACTGATAATTCAGTATTAAGCCTATCTGAATGGTTCTTGATAGGGAGGTATCTGTTTTGAAAGACTATATTTAATAGCTGATATACCCTTATGAACTAGGATTATATTTACCCTGAATGATTCTGTATATAATTGGTGCTTATTGGTTGTTGCCTCAGCCTCAGCATTATTCAAGCAGAGTCTAAATATATCTTGTATGCAAGGATGAGGAACTTCCAGCCCACTGACTGAATAAGACCCTCAAAATCATCTTTTCTAGTGCTACCATGGCAATCACAGGTAGCATTTAAAAGAGGTGAATTAATTAAATATTTGACCAAATGTAGCAGGGAAGTGATGTTATGCATATCCAAATGACTCTTGGCAGAAAAAAAAGTTTCCCTACCTTGTTGCATGGGAAAAAGTTAAGGAAATAGCTTTTTAGTTACAAAATAATTTATTGGAGACTAAGAGGTAAAATGTGTTCATTTTTCGAGGCATTTCTTCTCCTAGGGATCTGTTAGCTAAGCAGCAATGCTCTTCAGAAATGATATTTGTAAAACCAAAACAATAAAAGAGAAATAATTACTCACAATAAGGAAATGCTTTGTTATTACAAAGCACTCTATATCATGATCTCATCTGAACTTCACAAACATCCAATGATGTAGGTGATGTAAATGTTATTACCAAAATTTGATAAATATTATGAAAATGAGTTTCAGAGACATTAAGTTCCTAGCTTTTAGGAGGGAATCAAATAAAAGCTTCCTAATCCTAATCTTGATAGCTTCCCTTCATTTCATATTGACTCTTCAGAAATTTTTTGTAGGATATTCAAAAATAGAGTAAGTCTAGCCTTTTGATGCTGATCAAAGTGACCTTTGACAGCTACTTAACTTTCAACTTGAGCACAATAGAAAGGCACACCTGGTTTTTGAGAGAGAGAGAGAGAGAGAGAGAGAGAGGAAAAAAATCAGGAAATATGATGCTTTTTCAAAATGCAAACATTTATCAATCTAACAAATGACTTTATTATTATATTTCCTACTACACATTTCCTAAATAATTTCAAGAATAATATATTTAAGGGTGGGGGTGGCTAGGTGGCACAGTGGATAGAGCACTGGCCCTGGAGTCAGGAGAACCTGAGTTCAAATCTAGCCTCAGACACTTAATAATTACCTAGATGTGTGGCTTTGGCAAGACACTTATCCCCATTGCCTTGAAAAAATCTAAAAACAAAAAGTAAAAACAAATAATATATTTAAAGGATTTAAACAGTTTTCAGTCTAAGGGGGTTTATACTGTTATTTTCTAATATGCTATTTAAACAAGTACTCTAATAATCATCTACTTGAGGTGCCCTAGGGAGGTTTTGAGTCTTGTTGGTATGGATGCTTCTAATCCCTACTTTACCTCATATTAAAGTTTTCTCTGAAATTAAATTCTTCAAATTGAATTGTCCTCACCAAACTTGCTTCTTCTCTCTCTATCCAAAATTAACCTGATTATAAAAGTCTACTCTTATTTCTTCCTTTTTTTAGGGTACTCAGTCCAATCAGGAGAAACTTTGAATAAAAACTGAAGATAAACATGTCTCCAGGAGAACTTTGCTAACTAGAATACATCTAAGCAAGTTTCATCCATTTTGTTTAGAAATAATGAAGTGACTTTTCAACTTGTGATGTCCATTGGAAGTTGACACTTAAATTAGTTATAGTGAGTACTGATTGCCTTTGGATTAGTCCTGCAATGGGGAGGAGGGAGAAGGGAAATGACATTTTTATTAAAATATGTATGCTAAGCAAATTATTTATATGACCTACAAAGCGACCTTGGGAAGGGAGAAAGAGATTAAGTAACTTGCCCATGATCACAAACTAGTTAATTTCTGAGGCTTGTTTGAAACTCAGATATTTATGACTTCAGACTCAGTGTCCTATCAACTGAGCCAACTACTTGCCTCTGAAATCTAGGACTAAGTTTTGCATGAATTATTTTGAAGGTATTATCTACTAAGGTAGAGCACTTTATTCCAATTGGTTACAAGTCTAGTGATTGCTATATCTTTTAAGCCATCCAAATCCTAGTGTAGCTATCACAAAGAGAAATTTGCAAGGTGAAGGTGAATCCTAACAAACATATCAATTCACTGCTGATGGAACTGTGAACTGGTCCAACAATTCTGGAAAATAAATCACTAAACTATACATTTCCTTTGACCCAATAATACTGCTACAAGACATATAATCTAAAGAGGTAAAATCAGGAGAAGACCCATATGTATTAAACAATTTTTGGCAGAACTTTTTCTGAGGCAGAGAACTAGGAAGATAATGGATGTCTTTCAAGAGGAGAGTACAAGACCTTAATCTATCATGGCTTACATTCAGAGAAAATTGGGAAGATTCATATAAACTATTTTAAATTAAAATCACCAGAAAAAGGAGAAATTTGCTATAAAATCACACTAATATGGATGAAAACAACTTTTAAACAATCTAGAGCTCTGATATAGGAATCAATAATGACTTCAGAAGACTACAATGTCTTAATAGAGAGATGAGACCCTAAAGGTCAATCATTTAATATTCATTCATTAAGGGTTGATTCTGCATCAGTAAGGAGCTAGATGGAAAGGAAAAGGCTCACAATCTAATGGGGGAAGTAATTACATACAAGAACGGTATATACCAAACAAAAAGAACATAAACCAGCAGAGGAAATTTATTGAAATTAGAATGGATTAGAAAGGACTTCATATGAAAAGTGGGAATTTTAGCTTGAAATTGAAGTAAACCAGATGGTGAAGATAAAACTAAAAAGATATCAGGCTTTGAGAGACCTAGTGAAAATTCCTGGAGCCAGTCCTGGATGAAATATGACTTTTCTGACATTAGCAATGGGTTTATTTCACTTGATTTTACTTATTTGTTATAAGAAAGGGATTTACTTTGGTGGGTGGCAGAGTAATGGAAATTGACAGACATATTAAAAAAGGAGAAGAAATGAGCATAGGAAATGATATAGGAAATGTAGGAAAAATAGAGGAAAATCATTAATAACAAGGACTTCAGAAGAGATGCAACAGGAAAATATTGTTATGATCATGTTAGATTTCATATACTTTAAAACATATAGCTAAAATTTGAAGTTTCATATAAATTCTATTTTTTGATTCTTATTATTCTTCAGTATTCATGTTTGTTGATAATTACTAAATTCTTAATAAAAAGATAATTTAATAAAGGATAAAGGCATTGAAAATCTGAGAAAATCTTAAGTTCAGAGCATCATCAATATCTCCATTTTTCATGTAGCTTTTCCTAAAATGATTAATATTTTGTCAACATCATATAAGCTAGTACAAGTGTAATTCATCCTCACTTGTATTAATCATCAAAATTGGGGAGGGGCATCTCTGTATTTTCTTGCAGCAATCCCTAATGAATTACTCTTCCTAGTGTATATGATCCTTAGAAGATTGCCTCTTTCCTTCATTCAATTGTTTTCGCTTGTGATACAGTGGTATCTAGGAGATGTACACTTCCCTTGACTACATATCTCTCTATATCAGAATCAATGTGGATTAGTACCTTGAGAGAAAAATGATCTCCAGTTTGAAGCAATGGAAAACCAAAGTAAATGAAATTATTAGATACAACTTAGATGCCTTCAGGGGTTAAATTCCCAAGATCCAGATGAACAGCTTCTCAGGATTCTAAAAATACCAAAAGTTGAATTGCTGAGTCACTAATGTATGATTTCTCAAAACATTATGAAAAATCAAAGGCTCTAAGAGATGAACAAATTAAAAAACATACGAATTACACATTTTTGTAAATGGGAAGAAAGAGCATTCCTAGTTAAAAAGAGAATTCCTAGTTAAAGCTTAAAGCATTTTGTCCAACCCACAGTCTGTTGACTGCATGTGATCCTCAAAGTCGATTCATGAGACATTATTATACTCATTGGTAATGTGGGTTACAATGTATTCATAAATAAATGTTAAGATTTATGTGCGGCCCTTGACAAATTTTTGCTGGGTGATGCAGCTCAGAAGAGTTAAAAGGTTTGATATCCATGTCCTAGAGCATATTTTTAAAAGAGATGGTGTGAAAGCAATTAGAAAGTGATGTAATGAATACCACACCACAACCTATTCTAATTCTAACAAGAACAAATCTTACAAACTTATCAAATTTACTTTTTTATGGGATTATTGAACTGATAGATCAAGAGAATATCATGAACATAATATACTTGAATTTCAGAAAGAGATATTTCTAAATCTCTCATAATATCCTTATTTAAAAATGGAAGTATATGGTTTGGATAATAATGCAGTTAAGTGGATTTGGAAATCACTCAATGCCCACACTCAAAGAATTATAATTGATTGCTTGACATAGATCTGGAGGGAAAGCTCTACAGGAGTGACCCAGCTCTTGCCATTTATCTGTTTGACATTTTTACCCTTGGTTTTGGATGAAAGCACAGTTGGCATCTTAATAAATTTGTGGATGACATAAACCCATAAGGTATAATTTATTAATTGAATGACTGGATATGAATTAAAATAAAAGAAAAGATGTTAACAGATGAGAACAATGAGGCAACTACTTTAAGTTGAAATTTAAGGCTAAATATCAAGATCAACATCTCAGGTAAATATACATATGGAGAAATCAAAACATAATGCCATTTATTCCAATTCATAATCATTCAGCAGTCTCTTCTATATAACTTTCAAAAATTAGCCAACGTTTTTACCCCCACACATATACTTTATATAACATTAAGTTATATATAACTTAATGTTATATAGATCAGACTACTTGGATGAGGTTTAGATGACTCTAATCAAACATCAGAGTCTGTAGCAAGTCTGATGAAAGCCTTCTTTTCTCTATCAGACATACTTGACATGTTAATTATTGGGCTTGATATCAATAATGATTACTAAAATATTTTATCCTGAATCTTCTTTGAATGCCAGGAAAAAACTGCTGCTATCAAAAATGATGTAAGCGATCAAAGTGATCAAAATTAGTGCTCTTAAAGGCTTTTATTTAATTGGGGATACCTTTGAAGCTGAAGTAAGTTAGGTTACTAGGGTCAGGAGAAGGTGTTTGATTATTCTCTTTTTAGCTAACTATGTAAATAAACCTTTCAACAATATCTTCTTGGTCTTCAAGATCTTTTGAATTGTTTTATGTTTTGGGTGGAACATCTTCCTTCTTTATCATCACCATAGGGAAAGAATCACAAACCTTTTTCTTCTTTTTCTTTATTTGTTTTGCAAGGCAATGGGGTTAAGTGACTGCCCAAGTTCACACAGCTAAGTAATTATTAAATGTCTGAGGCTGGATTTGAAATAAGGTCCTCCTGACTTCAGGACTAGTGCTCTATCTACTGTACCACCTAGTTGCCCCGATATAAATGTTTTTAAAGATGTTTAATGTTAAGAATCCAATACTTTTCAAGACAGATCATTTTATTTCTGTATTGTTTTAGATTCTGGAAAGTGTTTTTCCTTATATTGCACCAAAATATGCCTTTTCAAGATTTGCAGACAAGTCTCCAAGTTTTGTCTTATAGTATCCAATGGAAGAAGTTGATTCTCTGCTACACCTAAAAGCCTTTCAAATATTTTGAAAGCCATCATGTGTCTCTCTCCCCAAATCTTTTCTTCTCCAGGTTCCAAATTATCCTTATAAAACATGGTATGTAGTGCTTTCATTATTTTTGCTACCCATACCTGAATATTCTTCAGTTTGTATATATTCTTTCTTTAAATTTAATTCCCAGATTGTATTACTCAAAATATAGACAGATTAGGGAATATCATAGAGAAACTAACACCTGCCTGGTTCTGGAGTCTTGACACATGGTATGATTTCAATACAAGTTTGATATTTCTTTTCTTTTTTTTTCTTTTTTTTTTTTGTAAGGCAAATGGGGTTAAGTGGCTTGCCCAAGCCCACACAGCTAGGTAATTATTAAGTGTCTGAGACCAGATTTGAACCCAGGTACTCCTGACTCCAAAGCCAGTGCTTTATCCATTATGCCACCTAGCTGCCCCAATATTTATTTTCAATGGATTGATTGATCAATTCAACTCAACACTAGTTAGTTCAAAGATGAAATCATACAAGTAAAAAAATTGAACTTTCAGGGACAATCATCCCAATATCCTAAAAAGAGGGAACTAGATTTCTGGTCAAGAGGGCAGAGAGAAGACAAGGCACTGTGATAAGTGCTTCTCTTTCACCTCAAAAACAACATGAGAGAAACCTGTTAACAAAAATTTGATCAACAAAATCCAGAAAGAGAATCTAGGAGAAGAACACTTACCAAGAAGGTCTGTCTCAGGGGACTGTGGGTGAACCAGGAGATGAAAGCAGAGTATCAGCGTGGGGACAGCAGCTGGTGAAAGTCAGGAGGCCAGCCTCAGTCCCTCAGTCATAGAGACTGCAGTGAGTTGTAAGTGAAAGATTCAACTATAGGTTTTGGCTGTGGGGCAGAGTGGGGAGAGCTACAAAACAACCAGCTGGGGGAGGGACCTGAGGTCCATGCTTTCATCAGAGCCCTTTGCCCAGAACAAATAATAAACAACCCCCCACCCCCTCAGGGCAACAGAGTTCACTCAACAGAAAGAGATTAACACTCACCCAGGGCCCAGCCCAATGTTCAAGGTCAACTCAGACCCTGCTGCTGAGGACCTCAAACACTCAAGAGAAAGCAGCCAGCACCCCCTAGAGTCTGGCCCTTGGAATTACTAAGCCAAGTGAAAAAAAACCTCTGGGATCTTCAAAACCAAACCTCTGAGAGCCAGCTCCGCCCCCCCCCCACCAACACAAGATCCTAGCAAGATGAAAAAAGGCCAGAGAAAGGGGGCCCATGGAGAAATACTTACAAGGAACAGATTCTAACCCAGAGAGATCTAGAACTGCTGAGGAGAATATGAATTGGTCTCCAGCCCAGAAAGACTTGCTTGAAGAAATCAGAAAGGAATTTAAAAATCAATTGGAAAATAGGGAAAAGAAACTCAAGAGAAAATTAACATGTTGCAAGAGAAAATTAACATCTAGCAACAAGAAAACAAATTCTTGGAAAATATAATTGGACAAATGCAAAAGGAGAATAACTTAGATCATCAATTGGGAAAATGCAAAAAGAAAATGATTCTCTCAAATCTACACGGGCAAATGGAAAACTCCTTCTAAAACAGAATTGACCAACTGGAAAAGGAGTTACAAAAGATAAATGAAGAAAAATATTCTCTTAAAAAAGAATGGAATGAGCAGAAATGAATGATTTCAAGAGACAACAAGATTGTGTTATACAAAACCTAAAGATCAAAAAAATAGAAGAAAATGTAGAATACTTCATCAGCAAAACCAATGACCTCGAGAACAGATCAAGATGGGAGAACCTGAGAATTATAGGTGTTCCTGAAAACATTAAAGAGAAAAAAGCCTGGACTCAATATTACAGAATTTAATTATGGAAAATTGCCCTGATGTCATGGAACCAGAGGGCAAAATAGTTATTGAAAGAATACTTCGATCTCCTCAGGAAAGAGATCCTAAAATGAAAATACAAAGGAATGTTGTAGTAAAATTCCAGAACTATCAGATAAAAGAAAAAGTCCTGTAAGAAGCCAGAAAGAAAAAAAAATTAAATACCAAGGCAATAAGGATTACACAGGACTTGGCCACAGCAACATTAAGGGATCAAAGGGCCTGGAATGAGATATTTCAAAGAGCAAGGGAGCTTGGAAAACAGCCAAGAATCCACTACCTGTCAAAGCTAAGCCTTCTCTTCCAGTGGAAAAGATGGACATTTAGTGAAATGGGAGACTTCCAAGATTTCAGGATGAAATAACCAGAGCAAAATAGAAAATTTGGACATCAAACAGGAGGCTCAAGAGACACATGAAAAGGTAAAGAAAACCGATTATCTGATAAGAGGAAACTGGCTCTATACCCAATTGGAAGAAAGAGTCTCATAACTTTTGAGAATTGTAACTCTATTAGAATATACATGGCCAGAAGTGATGGTCACTCATAACTTTTCTGTGACTCAGATAGAATGATTTAAAAGCAATACCTCCTTGAAAAGGAAGACAGCAAGAAGAAGGGAGGATGGAAGGAGACTGAATGGGGTACATCTCATTACATCAAGAGGTACAAAAGACATATTGTCACTGAGGGGGAGAAGGGAGGAGATGAGAACCACCTGAATCTTCATCTCATCAGACTTGGCTTAATGTTAACTTAGACACAATTAAGTTAATAAACTTATATTAACTTTCAAGCATGAAAAAGAGCAAAGGGGAGGGGGGCAGGGAGGGAGAAAAAGGGGAACTAACAGTAGGAAAGGAAGAAGGGGAAAGGGAAAGGGGAAAAAAGGGGAGGGGGTTGATATAAGAGGGCAAACACACTGAAGGTGGTGGTATTCAGAAACAAAACACTGGGGAATATGGATAAAGGGTAGAAAGGGAAAAAGTCAAAGAGAAGGAAGATAGCATGAAGGGCAATAAAGAGTTAGTAATTACAACTTTGAATATGAGTGGGATGACCTCTCTGTTAAAACTTAAGCAAATAGCAGAGTGGATTAAAGCCACAATCCTATAATATGCTGTTTACAAGAAACTCATTTGAAAGAGATATGTATGTATGCATATATATATATATATATATATATATACATATATATATATATATATATATGTTAAAAGAAAAAGGTTGGAGCAAAATATATTTTGCTCCAGCTGAAGTGAAAAAAGCAGGGGTAGCAATCCTTATCTCAGACAAAGCAGGTGCAAAAATACATAGCATTAAAAGAGATAAGGAAGGAAAATATATCCTCCTAAAAGGTACCATAGAACTTTAAAGTAATTTCCATACTAAATATGTATGTACCCCAAAGGTAAAGCATCCACATTCTTAGAGTAGAAGTTGAAAGAGATGCAGAAAGACATAGACAGCAAAACTCTACTAGTGGGAGACTTCAATCTCCAGCTCTCAGATTTAGATAAATCTAATCATAAAATAAACAAGATGGAAGTTAAGGAGGTAAACAGATTGTTAGAAAACCTAGATATGATAGACATATGGAGGAAATTGAATGGGGATAGAAAGGAATATACATTTTTCTGTGTAGTAAATGACACTTACATAAAAATCGATCTTGTACTAGGACATAAAAAACTAATGATCAATTGCAGAAAGGCAGAAAGAGTGAAAACATCTTTCTCAGATCATAATGCAATCAAAATCATATGCAATACTGGGCCAGGGAGATAGAGACCCAACGCTAACTGGAAATTAACAACCTCATTTTAAAGAATTAGTGGATCAAACAACAAATTATAGAAGGAATTATTTCATTCTAGATAATTACAATAATGAAACAATATACCAAAACATATGGGATACATTCAAGGTGGCTGTCAGGGGATATATTGTATCTTTAAATGCTTACAGGAATAAATTAGAGAAAGAGGAAATCAGTGAACTAAATATGCAACTAAAAAATTAGAGAAAGAACAAATTAAAACCCCCCATTAAATACCAAGTTAGAAATTCTAAAAAGTAAAGGAAAAATTAATAGAATCAAAGGCATGAAACTATTGAACTAATAAATAAAACCAAGAGCTGGTTTTATGAAAAACAACCAATGAAATTGATAAACCTCTGGTCAATTTGATTAAAAAAAGAAAGAAGAAAACCAAACTGCTAGTATCATAAATGAAAAAGGTGAACTCACCAACAAAGAGGAGGAAATTAAATAATAATTTGGAATTATTTTGCCCAACTCTATGCCAATAAATTTGATAATCTAATTGAAATAGATGAATATTTACAAAAATACATTTCCTAGATTAAATGAATAGGGAATTAAATACCTAAATAACCATATCTCGGAAAAAGAAACTCAACAAGCCATTATTGAACTCCCTAAGAAAAAATCTCCAGGGCCAGATGGATTCACAAGTGAATTATATCAAACAGTTAAGGAACAATTTATTCAAATTCTGTACAAACTCTTTGGAAAAATAAGTGAAGACAGAACTCTGCCTCTTTCTATGACACCAATATGGTGCTGATACCTAAACCAGGAAGAGTTAAAACAAAGAAAGAAAATTATAGATCTATCTCCCTGATGAATATAGATGCAAAAATCTTAAATAAAATATTAGCATAATGTTTACATTAAGTTACCACTAAAGGATTTATCCCAGGAATGCAGGGTTGGTTCAATATTAGGAAAACTCTTAGGTCTGTTATTGACATAATTAATTATACTATCAGAAATCATACAATTATATCAATAGATGCTGAAATACCTTTTGATAAAATATAGCACCCATTCCTAATAAAAATACTAGAGAGTCGTGGAATAAATGGTCTGTTCCTTAGAATCGTAAACAGTATCTATCTGAAACCATCAATAAGCATTATATGCAAGGAGGATAGGCTTGAGGCCTTCCCAATATGGTCATGTGTGAAAAAGGTATGCCCATTATCACCACTGTTATTCAATATCGTATTAGAAATGTTAGCCTCAACAATAAGAAAAGAAAAAAAATTGAAGGAATCAGAATAGGGAAGAAGGAGACAAAACTCTTACTCTTTGCAGATGACATGATGGTATATCTAGAGAATCTCTGGAAGTATCATCTAAAAATCACTAGAAATAATTAGAAACTTTAGCAAATTCACAGGATATAAAATAAATCCTCACAAATCCTCAATATTTCTGTATATGGCAAGCAAGATACAGCAGAAAGAGCTAGGAAGAGAAATCCCATTCAAAGTAACCTCAGTCAATATAAAATACCTGGGAGTCTACCTGCCAAGGCAGACTCAAAAACTTTTTGAAAACAATTATAAAACACTTCTCACTCAAATAAAATCAGATTCAAATAACTGGGCAAGCATCAACTGTTCATGGATAGGTTGAGCTAATATAATAAAAATGACAATTCTACCCAAACTAAATTTACTGTTTAGTGCCCTACCAATCAAAATTCAAAAAAAAATTAAATTAAAATTAAATTTTTTAAAATTAAAAAATTAATGAGTTGTGAGTAAATTAAAAAGTTGTGAGTAAATTCATATAGAGAAACAAAAAGTCAAGAATTTCCAGTGATTCAATGAAAAAAAGTGCGTAAGAAGGTGGCTTAGCCTAACCAGATCTTTAAAACATCAGTCATCAAAACTATCTGTTATTGGCTAAGAAATAGAATGGTGGATCAGTGGAATAGACTAGGTGCAATAGTAGGAAATGATTATAGTAATTTGTTGTTTGATAAACCCAAAGATTTCAGCAATTTCCTAAAATATATAGATAACTGAGTCAAATTTTCAGAAAACCAGTCATTCCCCAATTGACTAATAGTCAAAGGATATGCAAAGGTAATTGAAATCTGAGGAAATCAAAGCAATCCAGTCACATTAAAAATTGCTCCAAATTATTTCTTCTTAGAGAAAGACAAATTAAAGCATCTCTGAGATACCACTTCACACCTCTCAGACTGGCCAATATGACCAGAAAGGACAATGATCAGTGATGGAATGGATGTGGGAAATCTGGGACACTAATGCATTGTTGGTAGAGCTGTGAACTCATCCAACCTTTCTGGAGAGAAATTTTGAATTTTGCTCAAAGGGCAACAAAAATGTGCATACCCTTTATCCCAGCAATACCACTGCTGGGTCTATACCCTGAAGAGATGATGAAATAGAGTAAAACATCACTTGTACAGAAATATTCATAGCAACCCTGTTTGTGGTGGCAAAAACTTGGAAATTAAGTGAATGTCCTTCAATTGGGGAATGGCTTAACAAACTGTGGTACATGTATATCATGGAACACTATTGTTCTATTAGAAACCAGGAGGGTTGAGTGAGATGAGCAGAACCAGAAAAAATATTGTACACCCTAACAGAAACCTGGGGGTGATGATCTAACTTAATGGATTTGCTCATTCCATCAGTGCGACAACCAGGGCCAATTTTGGGCTATCTGCAATGGAGAATATCATCTGTATCCAGAGAATGGATTAAGGACTTTGAACAGAGACCAAAGACCTTCAAATTAGAAAAAAAAAACCATTATCTTATTATGTAATTTTACTGTCCCATACTTTATTTTTCATCCTTAAGGATATGATTTCTCTGTCATCACATTCAACTGAGATCAGTGTATATCATGGAAATAATATAAAGACTAACAGAATGCCTTCTGTGGGGGGTTGGGGGAGGGAAGCAAGAATGGGAGAAAAATTGTAAAACTCAAAATATGTAAAATCTTTCTAAAAAAGAAAGTAGAAAAAGGGAGCTAATATCTGATGAAAGATATTTTCATCTACTAATTATGAAGTTGATTTTAAAAATTATATATGAAACTTAATGGTCATCTCTGTTAAATTTAATCTCATTCAATTCTGCCCTTCTTGGTAACATTTTCAGATCATGACTCTCATTCAACCCTCTTACAACTTGAATTATCTATTATATTAGTCATTGATAAAAGTAATGTACAGTTCTGGACTAAGGATTGATCCTTGGGATAATCTATTAGAGATCATCTTTTAAGTTCATCACATCAGTGGATATCAATTCTTTAATGCAGAGTTTTCCAAAATGCAGCCTGTGGTCATGTGCAATCTGCAAGGTGATTTTATGAAGCATGAATGTGGGTTTACTAAATACTTTAGCAAATGAAGATTAATTACCACAGAGCTCTCTCTAAAATGGCAAATCAAACTATATTGTCTATTGTTTCAATAAAAACTTTTAAAAGTTTCAACAGACCTGCTTTAATGAGTAATCACTGAGTCCATTCACTCAGTCACTTTGGAAATCAAATTGTCATCTGGCCAAAAAACTGTACATCTTGAACATAAGGAAAATTTAAGTGACTTTATTCAACACTTTGCTAAAGTACATGTAACTATGTCTATAGGATTCCCTTGAACTAGCAATATAGCTATTTAAAAATGATGAGCAATCGATTATGGCTCATTGTAAACATTTCTTCTCCATCTAAGTGACCAGAAGTTGCTCCTTTATTAATGCGTTCCAAAATTTTGTAAGGAATAAAAGTCAAATTCAGGCTCATATTTTTCAGAAAATATGAACTATTTCCATTTATCTATACCTGAACCAACCTCTTAAATTTTTTCAAATTCTTTCAAATGTCACTAAAGTGATTTTCTAATTAGAATATGTGAGACAACTAGAATATTATTTAGCTTGATAATGTGTATGTGATTCAGTGAGAGTATTAAGGTACCATCCTATCATTATTTCACTTATCTTGGTTTCTGGAGTGTACAAGATATTGAGAGATTAGTACCTCTGATGTGAGAGCTTCTGTGCCCTTTTTGGGGCTGGTCATCCATCTTTGATGTTCACTTGTCACTCTGCTCTCCACCTGTGATTCCAAGAAGCTGTAATATGAGTAATGACCATACTCAAGAAAAACCATATGGATAGACAAGCTAAACCAAGTTGTAGCTACCTTAGGGGTCTCAAATCCATTATTGAGCTAGTGCGTATCTACCACAAGCATGTGAAGACTTCCCTGTTATAAAAGGAAAATGTGAAGATTTTGTCTCAGTGAACCATGAAGTAAGCACTGTGGAGAGCTTAAAGCCTGGTCAGACACCATCACCAGTTATCTTGACTTTTATCTTGCCAATAGACTTCACTGAGAGTGAATTGAATCTGATGACTTCATGTAACTCTGCCTCACTTAAAATCCAATTTATAGGTGAGTCAAAAGACTTCGCCTATACCATTTTCATTTTATTATTTTAGTGTTCAATTATTTACTCTAATTATAATAATCTTATAGTTTTATTATCTTAGTGTTCAACTATTTTGCTATTTATTTTTACTATGTTGCTTATTTACTCACCTATTATTTTACCTTTTGTAAAGTTCTGTGGTAACAGGCTAGTGATGAAACAACACGGGAGAATACACTGGCAACTGTAGTCTTAATCCTGTATACAACAAGCTAAGGTCATAGGGTCATCTTATTGGACTGAAGTAGCACAAGGATTCAATAGGTTCCTGGGTGTCTGTGTAGTCTTCTTTAGGACCATTCTGCTCATCTACTGGCATAAATAAAGTGCTAGGAAGTTGTCCTAGAAATTGTGTGCTTCTTCTTTCATGTTCTGCTTCACAAAACATGTATAAAAACTTATAAAAAGATTTCACTCATCACTGGTACATGAAAGAGGCACATTTATGGACAACAAATTTTTCAGAAGACCTGAAATACAGCCAACTGTGAGACCATTTAACAGGTATGTTATCCATACAGCAGCCCTGATTGAAACAAGACTGGTAAATGAAGGCTAGTTTACTGAAGTCGGAATTATATATACATTTTCTACAGTGACATAGAATTGAAAGAAGCTGACATAGATTTTGTGATAAAATCCAGTCTAGTCATCAAGCTTGTAATGATGATGTTTTACCTTTGTTCTCAAAGGAGACTATGACATGAGGGAGGTGATGCCATGTCAAATGAATGAATTGGATTTGAGTGAGGGGGTGTTGTGTTAAGTCATCTGCTTCGCTTTCTCCTCCAGAATCATCTGGGTCCAGTGGCCAGATATGAATGAAGACTGTTGGAGATAGCCATGGATGTGAGGCAATAAGGGTTAAGTGACTTACCCAAGGTCACACAGCTAGTAAGTGTCAAGTGCCTGAGGTCAGATTTGAACTCAGATCCTCCTGACTCCAGGGCTAATGTTCTATCCACTGTACTATCTACCTGTAAACAAGCTTCTATGCATCTCCCCAAAGTATTTAAAAGACAGAAACATAAAAATGAGATTGTCACTTTCAGGAAAGCAGCATGACACCATCACCAGGACATATGCTCAGACCATGACAAACCCTGATGAGGTCAAAGAAAAATTTTATGAATATCTGGAGATCCTCCAAATCACTGTGCTAAAAGAGGACAAGCTTATAAATATGGGTGACTTTAACACTAGAATAGTTTCAGATATGACAGGGAATCCTTTGGAGGGATGAAGCAATGGTTTTATGCTATTGAAGAAACATCTCATGATCTTATCACCAACACTGTCTTACATTTCCATAACTCAACAAAACTATTCATGAATTCATCATCACAGTAAATATTGACTTTTAATAGAGTAAGGAGAAGAGACAGACAAAATGTGACATTTCCAATGTATGGTTCAGAGTTCTGGTGCAATCATAGACTTATCCTCTCCAACTTATACATTCCTATTCACAAAAATGGTGGCCTCAAGTTTTAACAACTATCAAAAACTCAATATCAACAGATTAGAGCACTTCTCATGTGAAGAAATTGTTTTTGACTTGGAGAGAATAATAAATAAACTTTTGGTAAGACAAGAGAAAAGAAGTGGAAAACTTTTGGAAATTTGTCATACAGCACCACATAATTGGTTTGATAAAAATTTTGGAGAAATTCAGAAACTACTAAATGAAAAATGGGACTTCTATAGGGTCTACTACTACTAGAGTGATAGCTTATCTGTCTTAAAAAAAGGGAGGATTTAAATCCATCAAAAGTGGAAAACAAAGCTTAGAAGAAGATGGGAGTTTTTCCCCTTTATGTATTTATTCTTATTTTGTACAAATAACATTTTTTATACATTACTAAAATATTTTTGTTTAAGAGTAAACATAATAACCTCTCCTCCCCAAGAAAATATAGACCTGCATAAGTGATAAAGTAAAGGGGAGAGAAAAAATTAAAATTAAAATATAATAATAATTGTAGATATAGCCAGATGGCACAGTGAACAGAGCACCAGCCCTGGAGCCAGGAGCACCCAAGCCCAAATCTGGTCCCAGACACCGAACAATCACCAAGCCGTGTGACCCTGTGCAAACCACCCCGACTCCATTGCCCTACAAAAACCAAAAAAAAGACCCAAAATAAAATAAAATAGTAATAGTAATAATAGTTGGGGAGGCTGGGTGGCAGACAAATCACTGGCCCTTGAGGCAGGAGCACCCAGGTCCAAATATGGCCCCAAACACCCAACAATCACCCAGCTGTGTGGCCCCAGGCAGGCCACCCAGTCCCATCTGCCCTGCAACACCCCCCAGAAAATAATAATAATAAAAAATGTGCTTCAGTCTGTGTTCCAACACCACCAGCTCTGTTGTGGGTGGATCACATTCTTTAAGGATAAGTCCATCACAAAAGTTACTTCCATATTTTTTCACCTTTGCCATTGCTGATCGCAACTCCCTCCATTCATACCTCTCTACTACCATGAACTATATTTTCTCTCTCCTTCCACACTGTCTCTGCTGTAGGGTAGCTGAGTGGCACAGCAGACAGATCTCCGACCCTGGGGCCAAGAGACCTTGAGCTCACATACCACCCCTTACCCAGCATCCACCCGGTCCTATCGTCCTGGACAGGCCATCCAATCCCAGCCCCTTGAAAGAAGTAAATAAGAAAATGTGTTATATCTGACCACTTCCCCCCCCCCATGGCCCATCCTTTTCTCCATCACTTACATACCCCCTTCCCCCTGTCCCCCTTTTTTCCTTCTTACTACAGATTTCTATACCCCCATTGAGTATATATTCTGTTTCCTCTCCTAGCCACCTCTGATGAGAGCAAGATTCCCTCATTCCCCCTTGTCTTCCCCCTTCCATATCATTGCAATAGCTCATTGTAATAAAGAAAACTCTCATTATATGAAATATCTTAGCCTATTCTTCCTCTCCTTTTTCTTTCTCCCATTACATTTCCCTTTTATCTATTGACTACATTTGTACTCCACAATATATATTCATAGTCAGTTTTCTCCTGTGCTTCATCTATAAAAGCTCCTTCTGCCTGCCCAATTAAATGAGAATGTTCATATGAGTATTATCAGTATCATTTATCTATACAGGAATACATGTATTTCATCATTATTAAGTTCCTCATATTTTCCTGTTCCCCTCCACTCTCTATGCTTCACCTGAGTCCTGTATTTGAAGATCAAACCTTCTGTTCAGCTCTGGCCATTCCAACAGGAACATTTGAAATTCCCTTGGTTAATTGAAAGTCCTTCTTTTTCCCTGGAAGACGACATTCAGTTTTGCTGGGTAGTTGATTCTTGGTTGCATTCTAAGCAATTTTGCCTTCTGGAATATTATATTCCAAGCCCTACAAGCTTTTAATGTAGTTGCTGCTAAGTCCTGTGTGATCCTGACTGCAGTTCCATGATATTTGAGTTATGTCCTTCTGGCTGCTTGTAATATTTTCTCTTTGACTTGAGAGTTCTGGAACTTGGCTATAATATTCCTGGGGGTTGGGTTTTTGGGGGATCTCTTTGTCAGGGAGATTTGTGGATTCTCTCCATTTCTATTTTTCCCTTTGCTTCTAGGATATCAGGGCAATTTTCCTGTAATAATTCTTTGAAAATGATGTCAAGGCCCTTTTCCTGTTCATGACTTTCAGGGATTCCAATAATTTTTAAATTATGTTTCCTAAATCTGTTTTCCATATCAGTTGTTTTTTCACTGAGATGTTTCACATTTTCTTCTAATTTTTCATTCTTTTGGTTTTGAAGTATTGAGGCCTGATTTCTCATAAAATCAGCAATCTCCCTGAGTTCTATTCTTTGTCTGAGGGATATATTTTCCTCAGAGAGCGTTCTTATCTCCTTTTCCATCAGGCCATTTTTCTCCTCAATGGTTTTTTGAACTGTTTTATCCATTTGCCCTAAGCTGGTTTTTAACATGTTATTTTCTTCAGCATTTTTTTTTGGATCTCCTTGACTAAGCTGCTGACTTCATTTTCATGTTTTTCTTGCATCTCTCTCTTTTCTTTTCCCATTTTTTCCTCTAACTTCCTCACTTGATTTTCAAATTCTTTTTTGAGCTCTGTCATGGCCTGAGCCCAGTTTCTGTTTTTCTTGGAGTTTTTAGATGCAGGAGCTTGTACCTCCTCATCTTCAGATTGAGTGTTTTTATCCTTCTTGCAATCATAGACAAAGTATTTCTCAATGGTGTTCCTATTTTTTCTCTGCTTACTCATCTCTCCAGCCTGTGCCTGGTTTTGGGGTACTTCCTGAGGTTTTCAGTATTAGTAGGACATACCCCCTACACACAAGGATCTCTGTGTGTGAAGCTCTGTCTTCTCTCCTGGTCTGTGAATGACCCTAAGCGCATCCCTCTGCCATGGGGCTGAGGTGCCAGAGGGCTGCTGTTCTATGGGGGGGGCCTAGACTGTGATCAGTGTCTGAATGTTGTCAGAACACCAGTGTCCTGTTCCAGGGAAAGAAGACAGAGCTTGGCATTCTCTCTTCACTCCCCTCCCTAGGCAAAATGGGTTCATGCCCTGGGGGCTCCTGCTTACAGGCTCAGCCTGCTTCTGGTTCCTGGATCTGGGCTGCCCTGGCCAGGGTGTTCACTGTGTGCCCTGAGGGCTGGGCTTCACGTGCTCGCTCTGGCAGAGGTCCCTTGCTGTTCCCCAAAGTTGTGCCTCCTGCTCCCCAGCCTGTAGGTCAGGAAACTGCCCCTGCTGCTGTGAGCCTCAGCTCCCAGCATCCTGGGGCTGCCTCTGGGAGGCTGAAGTTCCTTCGTTCTGTTGGGCCACCCCTCTGGTGGACCACCCCTCCCCATGGAGCTGAGCCTTTCCACTCTTTTCCAGGTTACCTCGGGTTGGAGAATTGCCTCACTGGATCCATCTGTGGGTTCTGCCTCTCAAAAATGTTGTTAAAGTCCTTAGCTTATAAGTTTTACTCCAGAGCTACTAAGAGAAGGTCCTCTCCTGTTGCCATCTTGGCTCTGCCCCTAGAAGATGGGATTTTTGATTTAGTAAGAAGGCAGATGGTATTATTTTTGTGCTGGTAGAAACAATCCAATATATTTTTTTATTATGATGGAGAGATGAGCTGAAAGCATCCATAGAATTCTCAATAGAGTGTCATCAATCACTGCTAAGTTCATTAATTGTACACCTCAGGTTGAAGTCATTCCCCTTTAGCCAAACTTTCAACTAAAGAAGAGTTTTGAATGTCATTGAATTCATCTTGTCTGACAAAGATCCTGTTGTTTATTCTATTCCAACTTTGTTTTACAAGGAAAGGGATCTGATCTTCATATGAAAGCTAATAAATATTTTTTGATTCCATGGCAACAGAAAGTTATCATCTAGGTTCAAGTATGCCTCCACTGTTCATCTCTGTATAGGAAAGAAAAAGGCGTTGTCCTGTGACAACCACAGGGGTGGGGGTATGTCTTTCTTAGTCATTACCAGCAAAATTCTTGCCAATTTTCCTTTGTAGACTTTTCCATCACCTAGAAGATGTGTGGCTTCAAAAAGGGTCAAAAAATGGTCAGTTTGGGGTTTGCAGCTTGGCAACTTTAGGACAAATGCCAAATGTAGAATAGAATTCTGCACACAATTTTTGTTGATCTAACCAGTGCCTTCGATGCAGTCAGTCATTATACTTGTGAAAAAATGACAAAATTTGGTTGCCTGTAGAAGTTCAGAAATATTCTAAGTATATGCTTGCAGACTGCAGCATACTTGCATGGGTTCTGGATAATGTACATTTTCCCCATGCTTTATTAATTGACAATGGAGTGAAAAGCACGGTTTTGTGCTTGTTCCCATGCTTTTTAGAATGATATTTTTGATGATGTTGTCAAAAGTTGAAAACAGCATCAAAGTCAATTATTGCACTAACAATAAATTCTTTAACTTGCATAAATTACAGGTCAAGAGTAAAGTGGATTTGGTATGTGATATTTTGTTCACAAATATTTGTGCACTCAATGTGACTTCTGAGGCTGTGATGCAAATGAGTATGAATCAATTCTCTGTTACTAATGCTAATTTTGGCTTAACAATTAGCATCAAGAAATCAGAGATTCTCCAGCAGTCAGCACTGAACTATCCATACGTGAAACAATTGGTCACAGCAAATGTAGAAAAATCTGCATTCTATGGATAGTTTCACTTAACTTAGAAGTATGCTTATCAGGGATGTACACATTGATAATGAAATTGATGCACATATTACCAGATTTAGCACAGAATTTGGGAGGCTCTGAAGCAATGTGAAAGAGAGAAGAAGTATTTGATTCTTCATCATTCTTGCATCAGTTCATTTAAGTCTTTCCAGGTTTTTCAGAGAGCATCCTAATTGTGATTACTTATAGCAAAATTCTGTTATATCACAATCATATTCAAAAATTTGTTGTCATTCCTCAACTAATGTACATCCCTTCAATATCCAATTCTTTACCAATATTAAAGCAGCTGCTACAATTTTTTTTTGTACATATAGATTATTTTTTGTTTGTTCTTATCTCTTTGGGTTACAAACCTAGTATAAAGGAAATATGTGACTATAGAAATTTGGGCATAATTCCAAAGTGCTCTATAGAATGGTTGAATTTATATACAAATTCACTAACAATGCACTAGTTTTTTTTAATTTTCCCACATATACACTGGCATTTCACATTATTCTTTTCTATCAAATTATTTAATTTGATGGGTGCAAGATGGTAGCTCAGAATCACTTTCATTTACCATTTTAAAAATGAAAAGACTATAGCATTTTGCATATGATTATAGAAAACTTTGATTAGTTTGTCTAAAACTGCCATTCATATCCTTTGACCATTTTTCAATTGAGGAATGGCTCTTATTTTTATAAATTTGATTCAGTTCTCTATATATTTGAAAAATGGAGTCTTTGTCAGAGAAATATACTATAAATAGGTTTTTCACAGTTATTATTACTGTGTATTTCCCTCCATTCTATTTTCCTCATTTATTATACACACTTTCTCTTCTTTGATTCTGTTCATACACAAAAGTGTTTTGTTTCCTTATTTTACCTACCCCAAGCTGCTTACTTTCTATCATTCCCACATCCATTCAAACCCCCTTCCATTCCTATTTTCTTATAGAGAAAGATTTCTATATCCAAAGGAGAGTGCATGTTATGAAACTATTTCAATCAGAGGAAGCTTCAATTGGATAATTTCCCTCTCATCTCCTCCTTATTCACTTCCACTGTGAAAACTCTTTCATGCCTCTTTTATGTGAGATAATTTATCCCATTCTACCAAGCCCCATCCCATTTCCCATTGCATTCCTATTTATCACACTTCAGGTTTTTTTTACATAATTATCCTATCATATTCGGTTCATACCCCTTCCTTCTGTTGATCCATACTCTTTCCAGCTGCCATAGTAATGAGGAGTTACAAATATAATTTTCCCATGAAATAATGTAACAGCTTAACATTATAAAAACTTTTATTATTGATCATTTCTGAAAGCCATGATGGTGGAGAAAACCATCAATAACTATAATTCTCCCAAACTCATCTTCAAACATCTCCAACAAAAATAGTGGTCCCAATCAAGTCCTGGAACAGAGAACCAGCAAAAAGGCAAAGTGAGATAATAGTTTAGCCCAAGAAACTTGGAAGTTCGGCAAGAAAGGTCTTTCTCACAAGGGTAAAAATGAAATACAGTCTAAGAGAGAGGCCATCCTAGCAAGTTAGCTGGAAACCCCACCTGAACAAACCAATGGGTAATACTGAGTTCAAGTACAGTAGAGCAAGGAAACACCAATACTGGCACCTCCTACATGCCTTAGCACTACCAGGAGAATGGACATATCCCAGCTATGGGAACTACCACATGCTTCAGTGTAGCCCCAGGTAAATTCAGAAATACCCCATCAGCTTTAGGTTATACCAGCCATGACTATTAGAATCCTGACTCAGCACCAGGCAAGTTGGCAAACTCTAAGATTTCCTATAGCACTAGGCAACCCTCAACCCACCCCTCCAGCACAGTATCAGACACAAGGGTCCTGACTGGTCCTCAGGGAAACAATCATGACACACAAAGTAAATAGGACCTGCAGCAACTGGAACAAGAAGCCCAAGATAGTAGTACTTCAACCCTGAGACCAGATCTGAAATTTAAAAAAAAAAAGGAAAAAAATGTCAAAATGTTGCAACAAAATAGTAATAACAACAAAAAGAATCAGACCACATAAAGCTATTATGGTGGCAGGAAAGACCAAGTTTCAAGCTCAGAAGAGAACAACAATACCTATGGGCACTCCTCAATGAAAACTGGAGAGTGATATAAGCCTGGAATGAACTTGAGTAATAACTCAAAAAAAAGTCTAAATATCACATGAAAGAATAAAATCTGAAAAAAAGAAATAAAAGTGATGCAAGAAAAAATCAATAGTTTGGGGAAAGCAAACAACTATTTAAAAAGTAGAATTTACCAAATGAAAAAAGAGATACAAAAATTGATTTGCCAAATGGGGAATTAAGTATAAGCATTAATTAAGGAAAACAACTCCTTAAAAGTTAGAGTTGGACAAGCAGAGGCTAATTACTCTATGAGTCATCAAGAATAAATCAAATAATGCTCCAAATCTTTATTGATCAAAAAATGCAAATTGAAACAGCTCTGAGGTACTTCTTCACACCAATCAGATTGTCCAATTTGGGAAAAAAGGGTAAATTATCAATATTGGAAAGGATGCGGAAAAACTGGGACATTAATGCATTGTTGGTAGAATTGTGAACTGATCCAACCATTCTTTTTTTTTTTTTTTGCAAGGCAATAGGGTTAAGTGGCTTGCCCAAGGCCACACAGCTAGGTCATTAAGTGTTTGAGACCAGATTTGAACCCAGGTATTCCTGACTCCAGAGCCGGTGCTTTATCCACTGTGCCACCTAGGCACCCCTGATCCAACCATTCTTGAAAGCAACTTGAAACTATGCACAAAGGGCAAGAAAACTGTGATTATTCTTTGATTTAGCAATACCACTATAGATCATAAGATCATAATAAGGAAAGAGAGAGACCCTCACATACAAAAAATATTCATAGCAGATCTTTCTAATGTGACCTTGCCTTGCAAAAAAAACTAACAAAAAAAGAAAAAGAGAGAGCAGGGGTAGCAATTCTGATCTCAGATAAAGCAAAAAAAAAAGGAGACCTAATTAGATGAGGAAGTAAACTACATCTTGTTCAAAGGTACCATAAACAAGGAAGTGGAAACTTCCAGCCAAGATGTAAAGAGAAGCCAGGAAATTTGGCAAGTTCTTCTGGGTTTCCCTCAGATATGACATGGATCAAGTCTCCTAAATAGATATTGAAAGTCTCTTATGGGGGGGAATGTGGGTGTGCCCAGGGCAGAGAACAGAAACCCAGCACAACAGTGGCAGGACTAGGAGAGGACTAACCTGAGATCTTTCACTGTAGCAGTGGAGATTTTTGCAGTTCAGGATTTGAGGTAGGCTATGAGAGCACCAATGCACTAGAAATGCTTCAGCATGGGTTCCCAGGACTCCCACTCATTGAGTTTGGTTGGTCTCAACTGTATGACCAGAATGGAGAGCCCCTTTTGTTCTCAGCCTGGACCGACCCCTTGGCATTCCCCAGTGGAAGAGCCTGGCATTACTATTCAAACAGTTCAGAAACAACTCCAGGTGTTCCCACCTTTCCCAATAATTCAGGGACTGGGGGGCTTACTTTCCCATTTCCAAAGGTCCAGAGACAGTCTTTCATATTTCCAATGTAGACAAACAAGCCCAATGACTGGGCTACCAGAACTGACAGTGCAGAGACAGTTCAGGTGCTCCCATCCCAGGAAGTGGGAGGATGACACCTGGAAAACAGACAGTTAAAAGAAAGCCTCTGAAATTTCTTACCAGTTCATCCATGAACAACTATCATGAGTTCTTAATATAGATGTCTCCAGACCAGGAAGCAATACTCTAAGGTTCTCAATTCCTAAGATCTGTGAGGGATCCCATTTCTACAACACAAAACCCTTGGGATAGGTAACAAATCCCAAAATTAATAAGAAAGGTCAGAGAAAAGCAGTGCCTATTGAAAGTTATCTTAGAGATAATTCCTGGATCAAAAAAAAAGAGGACAAAAGGGATATTTTATGTGAAATTTTAGAAGAGAATATGAATGGATCTCCAGCCCAGAAGGACGTCTTAGAAGAGCTCAAAAAGGATTTTAAAAATCAAATGGGGGGGGCTAGGTAGCATAGTGTATAAAGCACCGGCTTTGGAGTTAAGAGTACCTGGGTTCAAATCCGGTCTCAGACACTTAATAATTACCTAGCTGTGTGGCCTTAGGCAAGCAACTTAACCCCGTTTGCATTGCAAAAATCTAAAAAAAAAATCAAATGGAAAAATTGGGGAAAGAAATAAAAGAGAAAATCAACATCTTACAACAAAAAAATGAAAGAAAAAAACCAGTTCCTTTAAAAATACAATTGGGTAAAAGCAAAAATAAAATAATTCCTTCAAAAATAAATTAAGCAAATGGAAAAAAAGATAGCATCTCCTTTAAAAATAGAATTTACCAAATGGAAAAGGAACAAATTGAGCAAATGCAAACTCTAATGGTAGAAAATACCTCCTTGAAAAATATACTGGGACTACTGGAAGCTAATGACTTCATGAGACACCAAGAATATGTTAAAGAAAACCAAAAAAGATGAAAAAAATAGAAGAAAATGTAAAATACTTCATTGATGAAAATAATTGAACTAGAAAATAAATCCAGAAGATATGATTTAAGCATCACTAGATAACCTGAAAAGCATGATCAAAAAAACGGCCTAGCATTTTCCAGAAAATCATCAAGAAGATGATATCCTGATATCCTGGAATCAGAGCTGAAGAGGATCCCAAAATAAAAAGAGCAAGAAATATTGCAGCATAGCTTCAGAATTATCAGATCAAGGAGAAAATCCTTCAAATGGCCAGAAAGAGACAATGCAAATACCAAGGAACCACATCAGGATTACACAGACCCTGGCTGCATCAATATTAAAAGATCAAAATGAGTGGAATATGACATTCAGGAGAGTAAGGGAACTTGGATTACAACCAAGAATCAACTGTCCAGAAACCTGAGCACACTCTTTTAGGAGAAAAGATTGATATTTAATGAAATAGGTGACTTTCAAACTTTCCTGATGAAACACAAGATTTGATATTCAAATAGGAGATTCAATAGATCCATAAAAAGATAAACATTAGAAAAGAAAAAGACAATTTTTCAATAAAAAGTTACCTGGTTACATTCCTACCTGGAAGAAAGATTCTCATAACCCTTCAGAATTATAACTCTATTAGAGAAAGTATACTTAGGCTGAAGGTATGGATCTAAGTTGATTTTGAGCACATGTTTTGATTTTGAGATTAAAATGAAAGGGATTGCAATGTGATGAAAGAGGAGGGGAGGCAAAATGGAGTAAATTACAACAAATGAAGAGAAACAGAGGACCTATTATAGGAGAGGGGGGAAAAAAGAGGGGGTGATAACTTTTTGAACCTTACTGTCATAGGATTTGGTTCAAAGAAGGAATAACACATAAACTCAATTGAGTTTAGAAATTTACAATTCAAGAATTAGATGGAGCAAAATGGGGTGGGGAAGGGAGGAAGGAAGAACTGATAGAAGGCAAGGAAGGAAAAAGAGGGAAGGGAAATAAGGAAGAATTTGCAAAAATAAACAATGCAACCAAAATTGGAAGGAAAGCAGATAGCTAGTAAACAATCTTTAAGCCAGCATCTCTGATCAAGGTGCCATTTCCTAAATATATAGAGAACTGAGTGAAATTTATAAGAACATAAACCACTCCACAATTTTCAAAGAATATGAACTAAATGCATATAAAGAAATGTTCAAATCACTTTTGTTTGAGAAATGCAAATTAAGAGAACCTTGAGGTACTACCTCACTTCTACCAGATTAGGTGAAATTTCAAAGAAGGAAAATGAATTGATTTCTGATGCATAGTTTTTCACTTAATTCTTTTAGTGATTTTTAAATACTTTTGCTTTATTCTTCTTTCACAACTGTGACTAATATGGTAATGTTTTATATGATAGCAAATGCATACCCTATATCAAACATCCTACATTTATAAAGAGAGAAAGGAGGGAGAAAAATTTGGAACTCAAAATCTTGTAAAAGAGAATGCTAAAAATTGTCTTGAAAAGTAATTGGGAAAAATAAAATACTATTAACAATTAAAAATCTTTTTTTATTATTTCTTTTTCCTGTTTACTTTTTTATTTTTCTTTTCAATTTTGTATTTGAAAGTCAAAATTTATATTCAGTTCTGGTCTTTTCATCAGGAATGCTTGAAAGTCTTCCATTTCATTAATTATCCATTTACTCTCTCCCATCATTATACTCAGCTTTACAGATAGGGATTTCTTAGTCCTAGTTCCTTTGCTTTCTGGAATAGAATAGACCAAACGTCTGATATTTTAGTGTAGAAATGGCTAAATCTTGTATTATGCCCTTGAATTTAGAGAAGTAAGCTAAAAACCTGACTCCAACATGCCATACTTGTTAAACCTCAGGGAAATTATTTGTACCCTCAGTCCCTAATCCTTCATTTGTAAATTGATGGGGGTAGATTTTTCAAATCGCAGGCCTTTAATTTCCCTTTAGACTATAAATATATAAATTTATGAATGTTATACATCAACAAGTTGAAGAAACAAGGGATATTTAGCCTGTAGTCAAGAAATCTTTAGAGGAATATAAATACAATCTTTAAGTATTTGAAAGATTATGAGGAAGAAGAAGGAAATGATTTTTTTCCCTTGAGAACTGACCTAGGCAAAAATAATTCCTCTCCGTAAACAAGGTTTTCATTCTTTTTTCACAATTGTCCTTTGAAATAGGAAACTGAATTACTATGGTCTCCAATTTGAAGATTAGAAAATTTGGTATGTTATTTAAAATAACATGACCACATGGCTACTAAGTAAGAGATAGATATTGAACCTTATGATTTGTAATCATAAAACCAATTCATAGTTTATGATGCCATGGTGATTTTTCCAACAAGTGGTAGAAAAGTTGGTAGTGGTAAGTGGTAGAAAAGTTAATTTTGATTTAATAGAATGAAATATGTGCTAAGAATTATAACTTCCAAATGTAGTTTTTCATAAGTTGTAGAAAGCTTTTTAATCCTAGATGTATTCTATTTTTGGTAGATGAATACCAATCAGTAATTTATAGAAGATATTCCTTTTCCAATAATTTTACATCTAGATAGTGATCAAGTTTCCTTTTACTTCTGTAGTTAGTTGTTTTTTAACTCAATTAGGCAGGGGCATCTAGGTGGCATAATGAATAGAGCACCAGTCTTGCTTCAGGAGGATTTGAGCTCAAATTCAGCCTCAGACACTTAATACTTACTTAACTATGTGACTTTGGGAAAGTTAACACCATTGCCTTGCAAAAACAAAAACACAGCTAGGCAGAGTTGAGTACTCTTAGAATACAACATTCCAAAGGATTGTATAGGCTAAGGTAAAATCAATTGTTTTACCACATTCCTTCAAGTTTTTCAAGGGGCAATGATTTATTTTTTTTTTAAAGAAACAATGAAATCATCAGAATTCTCAACAAGAATCACAACATTTTCATGTTTCTCTTTCTTATTATTACTTTATTGATTATATGTTTGGGTCATTATCTAAATAACCACATATAGTGTAAGGGTAAAATCTGGTAAAAATACCTGTTTTCCAGTTTTACCATAGTTTTCATCTATGCATATGCATAAAAGAAGTGGTTTAGGGCTGTCACCTGGCAATGTCCTTTGAGGCTCTTGATTAGTCATTTGTCAGAGCATCTTTGCCCTGTGCATATATTGATAGAGGTTTATGGGCCACATCCCTCTCCATGCTCCTGTTCAGGACCACTTCTCAGGGGATTTCAGTTTTTTTTTTCCTTATCATATTCCTTACTTTTAAATGGAAGCAAGGCTAAGGGATGTCACTTTTATCTGCTTAATACTTTCAGTGGCACTAAAACCAACAAAGATATTAAGTAACAAAAAGCTGAAGGTATAATTATCTCCACCCCACCCCCAAGTAAGAAAATACTTTGATGGTAAAGAATAAAGTCCAAAATCTAATTAAGATATTCCAAGATAACCTATGAGTAGACAAAATATATCTCTTTGGATTTTCATATGTAGATATGTATTGGACAAGCATAATAAATACCAATAAAAGCAGGATCTATGAATATGTCAGCTTAAAGAAATGCTGAATGGAAACTTCTTCCACTATCCTAAGATTAAAAGATAAATCCTGAGGAATTTACTGGGTTATAGTATAGAGGTGGAGTGATATAGTCAGGATCACATAGTAAATATCAGAGGTGGTATTTGAACCTAGGTTTACTTAACTCCTGGGTCATTAACATAGTCATTAATTTATGCAATACACATGATACATGTGCATAATTGATGTAGAGAATTATGAATGTAGCAGAAATAAAAATCTTTTAATTCTGTTAAAAATCTGGGAATCTTATTAAGGGTGTGGAAATTCCTTTGCTCTTGAGATATAAATTGACTGCTCTTGTTTCATTGTTTAATGTAAAATTTGTACACTGTCTCCTCATTTCCAACCCCCAGTCTTCTACTTTCCACCTGCTTTCTGTCATGTAAGGGGGGAGGGATTTTCCCTTTTGCCCACAGTGACCAGATAAGGGTCAAGGCTATAAAACCTGAGCTGGAACTATGCTGTAGAGTGGGCCTCTCTCTCTCTCTCTCTCTCTCTCTCTCTCTCTCTCTCTCTCTCTCTCTCTCTCTCTCTGACTGTCTTTCCTTATCTCCCTCTTGCTATCTTTATCTCAATCTCTGTCTACTAAGCAATGGTGCCTAGCCTTTTGCTATTCAATCTGTCTTAAATGATTGTTGACCCTTCAGGAGGAAAAGTTTTTTTTTTTTAACCCGTTTACTTTGCCATATTTCATAACAAATTCCTGAGCAGTTTTAACATCCCAGTGAGAGCATGGGAATTCATTCAAGTGGTCCCCAAATTTCTATACTTACCTAGTTACTCTAAATTCCATCAATAACATGATGATATCTACATACATGTCATATACATGCTATATATACATATATAGATTGCATACCTATGTATGATGAAATAACAGGTACAGAGAAAAACTTTTATATTTTATATGTGTATAATGATAGTAATAATAATGATAATAACAATAACAACAATTATATTGCTATACTTTCTTAAAGTTTTCCAAAGTGCTTTAGAAATATCTCACTTTATCAGGACAGGAGATGGGGAGATAGATGTTATAATTATTTCTGTTTTACAGATAAGAAAACTGAGGCAAACAATGGATAAGTGACTTGCCCAGAGCCACACAGCTAGTTGTGGCAAAAGTCAAAGTATCAAAGTCTTCCTGACCTAGTGTTCTATCAGTTATTCCACTTGGCATCTCTAGGTGAATTCTATGTGTTTGCATATAAAGGTCAGGGTAGTATAATGAAAAGAATACTGAATTTGGAATCAAGATATGGATTTAAGGATCATATTTTTCACTTACTACTTCTGCATCCTTGTACAAAATATCTCTTCTCTCTGGGCCTTAATTTCCTCATCTGTGAAATAAGAAAATTAGACAAGATGGACTGTAATTTCCCTTCCAGGTGATACTCTTGAAGTAGCTAAAACGTTTTGGGGTAGCTTGGGTTTTACAACCTGGATTTCTCCCCCCACCCCCAATTTATTTACTTTTCAGTTTTAAGGAAGGAATAAAACTGGAACAGCTGACTCTTTTTCCCCATGTATTTTCATTTATGATTTCTTGAAATATGGCATTGGAGGTATAGACTTTGGTAAAACCCATTTGGGTTTCACATGGAGCTATTTGACCATGCCTTAAATCCAAATCACACTAACTCTCATTAATTGAGCAACAGTAGATCCCAGCCCAAGATTTATTTAGTCTTTGTTTGGGTTTTAATGGTTCAGAGTGAATGTAAATAGCAATTGTTTGTATTTTGACCAGAAATCCTGAAGATCTTGCCCTCACAGATTTCTTTTTCTTTTTTTCTAAATTTTGCTAGGTAAAAGACATTTTTTTTGTCTCATTTCTTACCTGGCCTACATCACAGATATCATAATTGTATCAGACAAACTGAGACCTGAGAAAGGTTGTTAGCCTGAAAAGGTCAAAAGCTCTCACAGTATCCAGGGTGATCTATGATCATCCTGACATATATCTTGCCACTGGATCCAAAAGGCTAAAAGGGAGAAGTTTGTAACAAAGCAAAATTCTGGTGGCAAAGCAAAACACAAATTCAATTCACTTGTAAGTCAAGTCATATGCTTTCTGATGCCATTGGTCTTCTCTTAGAACAGAGAACAGCAATAACAAGGTGACAAAATAGAGTGCTGAACTTGGAGCCTGAAAGAGCTAATTTCTATTCCTCCCTTAAATAATTCTGAGCTATGGAAGTCTCAGCAAATATCTCAACCTCTCTCAGACTTTGTTTCCTCTGTAAAATAGGGTAAAACTTTCATTGATATGAGACTAAAATATCATAACATAAAACATTTTATAAAACTGACAGAACTATATAAATGTTAGGTATTATTAAATATGATATATAAATATATAAATAATAGATATGCATATCTATATCTATATATAGGTATATAGAACTATTTAACTATTAGGTATTATTAAATATGACATATAAAGTTATATAAATAATAGATATGTATGTCTATATCTTTTTAGGTATATATTTTAGCTAGAAAAGTATGTTAAAATGTATAAGATTCTGAAAGCTGTAATTCTGCTAAAAAGATTGATTTCTTTAGAGAGTATTCAGTCTTCAGCTATCAGTCACTTTGCTAACTTCATGAGAAATTAAGATTCCTACCTATCTTTCCCCTATGTCAATTACAACTCTGTATAACAATGATCAGGATTCTGGGAGAATCCTATTGTTCTGTCAGGAAGAGAAAACAAGAGATCAAATAGTATTGTACAAGGATGAGAGTCTTTGAGAAGTTTGGGCAATTAAATTTTCTACAACTTTCAGGGTCAGATCCCAAAAAAGAGGTAAAGATTTTTCCTGTTCTCTATTTTTGCAAACAAGTTCAACTCTTTCCCAGCTCAAGTGTGGTCGTTTTGTGAATGGCCATCATCTATAAGATAGAGGTAAGATTTTAGAGAATAAAACATGAAATGTCTAACCTATATTTTCTGTCATTTTCTTTTAAATTTATCTATTTATTTATTTACACACTACTAAAATAGTCTCTTTGTGAAAGTAAACAAATCCCCCCCAACAAAGACAGAGAAAACTCACAAAAAATAAAGTGAGAGAAAAAGAAAAAAAATTTTATTTCAGTCTGTGTTCAGATACCATCAGCTCTGTCTCTGGGCTAGATTTTATTTTTTAATCATAAGTCCATCAGAGAAGATGCTTCAATATTTCTTCCCACAGTTGCAATAGCTAACTGTATTTTCCCCCATCTATTCCCCCCTTCTGCCATTTATTCTATTATTTTTCTGTACTTTCTCTCTATCCCTCCTCAAAAGTGTGTTGTGTGGGGCAGTGAAGTAACTCAGCGCATAGAGCTCTGGGCCTGGAGCCAGAAGAACCAGAGCCCAAATCTAACTTCAGACACCCAACAACCACCCAGCTGTGTGACCCTGGGCAAGTTACCCAAACCCATTGCCTTGCAAAAAAAAAAAGTTTAATCCTATATTTTAAGGATTCTTTTTAACAGTTATAGTTTTCACAGATCAGATAGATAGTGTTTAAACCTGATACTCTTTAATTCTATATTTCTGATCAAAAATTGATTTTTCAGCCTATTACTCATAGTTACAAATCTGAATGTTGGGGGCAGCTAGGTGGCATAGTAGATAGAACAATGACCCTGGAGTCAGAAGGACCTCAGTTCAAATCCGACCTCAGAAACTTAATAATTGCTAGCTGTGTGAACTCAGGCAAAAAACTCTTAGCCCCATTGCCTTAAAATAGAATTAAATTAAATTTAAAAAAATATGAATGTTGTCTCTCTGTGTAAAAATGTCAATCTGTTATGTAAAGGTCTGTCACCTGCATCTAAATTTTGACTTTGCCTGTGTCAATACTACCTGGCCAGCTTTGTAATAGAAATAATAAATTCCTTCACCTGGGTTGACAAACCACAAGATAAGAGATAACATGGATGAGGAGAAAGCAGTCCTATGATTATGTGTAAATACATCCTCTTTTGCCTTTGTGGGACTCTTATCAATAGAAATTTGACACAAATAGTATAACTTATGAAAGGATCATAATGCAGAACTATGTCAACTACATGAAATTTCATTTGTTGCCTAAATCAGTTTTATGATTCTTTGTCCTTTCTGTATAAAATGTTCCCAAAATTTTATATCAGGGATCAACTACCCATGGGTTCATGGTAAGATCCTAGAGAATAAAATTTCATTTATAAAACTAACTTTTTTTTCCATTTTTAGACTAAGAAAATTATAGTTAACAAAAGCTAGCTAGCTAGCTAGACAATTTCTATGATCATTGTGGAGAATTAAAATAAGGCTAGTCTTGGGGATCACAAACTATCTGTTTCTTGTTCAGTTGTTTCAGATGCATTCAATTCTCTGAGATCCCTTTCGGGATTTTCTTAGCAAAGATACTGGAATGGTTTGCCTTTTTTCTTCAATTTATTTTACATATGAAGAAGTTAGGCAAAGGCTTAATTGACTTGCCCAGTATCATGCAACTATTAAGTATCTGAGTACAGATTTGATCTCAGGAAAATAAGTCTTCCTGATATCTGATTCAGCACTTTATACACTATATCATCCAGCTACCCAACCTATCCAAAACTTAATATGTAAATAAACTCTAGAAAACTGCTTGCAACATAATAGAAGTTAAGTGACATGCCCAGGATCTCACAGCTAGTAATCATTGGAGGTCGAATTTGGACCCAGTTCTTCTTGACTCCAAGTCCAGCACAATAGTTTCGATGTCATAATGACTTTATTATCTCTATACACATGAATGTATTATATATATATATATATATATATATATATACACACATATGGGTATATATATATGGGTGTAGATATATGTATGTATTTCATATATATATATATATATAATATATATATATATAATATATATATATATATGTATATAGGCCTATATGCCTGCAATTTCATAAGTATGTGTAACTCCCAGTATGAAAATTATCTTCACTGATATTAATTGGTAGATCATAGAGAGCTGTCATATTTCATCTTTTTATTATATATATTTTCCAAACTGGAGTAACTTGAAATTCTACTTGCCTACCTACAATCATGACATATTGCACAATGATTGCAAAAGGTTAGAAATGACTATGAAGCAAAATCTGCATTTATAAACTACCATATAGAGATTGAACCTGAAACTCTGACTTTATTATCAGTAGGACTAAAAAGTACTAAAAAGTAATAACAGGGTCATTTTGCCATTGTGGTTTTCAGTTTCGCTCAGATGAAGAAGAGACTTGAATTATAGAAAATCCAGTTATGTAATGGAAATATGAAATATTGCTTATCTGGACACATCATCTGATAAACCAGCTAGTTTCAGTGTCAGAAAGCTGGTCTTTGTGATAAACTGCTGTTTATTATAATAAAATGTATTTATGAAACATAGGAGAAGATTATACCTGATATTCAATCCCTTTCCCTCTTATCTTTAAAGAATGTTTTTTTCCCCTTCTTAGCAAACTGAAGGGCACCAGGAAAAAGCTGAACACTGACACTTTCCTCTATTAAATTTCTGATTCTATCAGGAAGTCACCGAGTATAAGTTTGTTAAATACCCATCCTTCTGCCATGCTACAGGAGCCATGCACACTGATGAGGTTGGAAAGATGTTGAACCATTTTCTAGCACCCTGTATACTAACCTTCACACATGCAAACATAGTGCTAAGAATTTGATGGGAACTTGCTATGTACTGAACACTCTACTAGTCCCCTTAATCCTATTGCCTTCTCTTTGTTGATTATTTACAATTGTAAATCCTATTCATAGTTTATTTATACAATTATTTGCACATTTTCTCCCCCATTAGGTTGTGAACCTCTTGAGGGCAAGGCCTGGATTTTGCTTCACATCTAATAAGCACTTCGTAAATGTTTAGGAAAGTATAATGACAAAGATTAATTCATCTTTGAAACTACATGGTGGAGTAGAAATGGTCCAGAATTGATGCACCTGGTTGAAATTCTCCCTGCCTCTGAATATTATTCCCTATGCAATCTTGGGTGTGTCTTCTCTGAGTTATAATTTACTCATCTGCAAAATGAGAGGATTGTAAGAGAGCATCTTTGGGATCCCTTTTAATTCTAAAACAAGCATCTTATTTAATTTAGGGAGAATCACTCTACTTGAAAAGTCATTATTATAAATGTACGGTTGAAGAACTTCCTATTTTCAATGCAGGCTGGTAGGATAGGTAATTTACCCAGAATCATACAACTAGTATGTGTCAGAGGCAGGACATTTAGATAAATTCTTTACCCATTACACCACATTGCCTTTTTGAGCTAGCTATTCTTATCAAATTTCTTTGATTCACTAATATGATACATTGCACATCTATTATTGCACATACTCTGGTTAGCAGAGACCAAGAATTGAGCTTGGGGAAACATGAAACTGATCATTTCCCATCTAGAATAAGAAAGGAAATGGTTGGAGTAGATAGGGGGCACAGTGGATAAAGTCAGGAGGACCTAAGTTCAAATCCAGCTTTAGTCACTTAATAACTACCTAGCTATGTGACTTTGGACAAGTCATTTAACCCCATTGTCTTGAAAAAAACTAAAAAAAAGGTAGGAAGTGCTCTAATGGGTGAAAATCTGTATGTCAGATTTATTTGTGAAGGAATATGTATCCAAGACATATAAATCACACACATTATACACATCGATATGTATATGCATATATGACTTTATTTGTGGGTATGCATATATTTAGGTATATAGTTATCACAGTCAGAATATTTAAGTAACTACAACCACATGGAAAAATACTCCAAAACACTATTAAGAGAAATGAAAATCCAAGCAATCCTGAGGCTTCACCTTGTTCCTTGCAAAATAACAAAAGAGTCAGTGTTGGAGGCAATGTATACAAAGATACATACTCTGATCACTTGTCAGTAATGATCTGAAGTGCTACAGCCATTTGAAAAATCAATTTGGAATTATGTAAGTAAAGTAACTAAAATATTATTACTCTTTGAACCAGAGAATCCATCACTGGGTTTATATCCCAAAAAATCACTCACAAGATTAAAACACCCCAGACACTCCAAAATATTTATAACAGCATTTTTGATAGATAAGAATTGTAAACAAAGTAGATGCACAATTGGGGAATGGCTAAACAAATTGTGCTACACTAATATAATGAATTATTACTGTGTTTCAAGAAATCATGTGAGTGAATAAAAAAACATGGCAATGGGACAGTGGATAGCGCACTGGCCCTGGAGTCAGGAATAACCGGCCTCAGACACTTAATAAGTACCTAGCTGTGTGGTCTTGGGAAAGCCACTTAACTCTTGCCTTGCAAAAAAAAATGGAAAGATCTGTAATCAGAAAAGAAAAAATATACAAAATAACTACAGCAATGTAATGGACATATCAAACCCAAAAAATAAAAATAAATAAGTGTAGCAAAATTATAAAGGTCAAGTGGGACTCAAAGAAAGGGATATGATAGGTTACTCCCAACCTACAATTGGGTATGGATGGTTGTTCCACAGGTTTTCATTTTCAGACTTTTCAATTATGTTTACTTATTTTTTTCCCTCTCTAAAAAAATACTGCTTGTCATATGGAATGGTTTTCTGAGAGGCATAAAGGATACTATAGTGACATAAGAAAAGCAAAATATCAATAAAACTTGTTTTAAAGTCATTAAATCATGGATTTTTAAGATTTAAAGTTAGAAGGTCCTTTGAAATCATGTTTAGTGGCTGTTTTAGTCGTTTCCAACTCTTGATGTCCCCATTTAAAGTTTTCTTGACAAACATATTAGAGCGGTTTGACATTTTCTTCAGCTCATTTTACAGATGAGCAAACTGAGACAAACTGGATTAAGTGACTTGCCCAGGGTCACACATAGTATCTGAGGTCATATTTGAATCCAGGTCTCTCTTACTATAGACCAGGCTCTCTTTCCACTGTGCCATATGGATATCCTGGTAAATATTTAGATACAAGTGAAACAAAAAGGGCAGAATTTCTTCCAGTTTTGCATATTAAAAAATCAAACTTGAGGGAGGTGGAATACATAAGAAAAGAGATAGACTCTACCCCCAAGGAAGTACAATTTCTCTGGAGAGCTAAAACTGGCTTAGAGAGAACATTCAGAAATCAATTAAGTCTTCTGACTTTTTTTTCTCTTTAAATTTTTTTTATAGGTCTTAGATGGTCCTGGTTAAAAGGGAGGTGTTTAAATAACCTATCCAGTTATTTCTTCACTTTTTCCCTACCAAATACATGCTTCTTTTCATATTGGACTTGATACTTTAAATGCTCTGCAATTTTTTCTCTTTCTAAATTCTGTCTTTCAAAGCAGAAAGTTTTAAGGAAAACTTTCCTGACTATTTCAGTCAAATTTTATTTTCTCTATCCCTTTCTCCCTTTTCCCCCTTCTCCCCCACCTTTCTTTCTCCCTCTCTCCCTCCCTCTCCTACTTTGGCTTTCTGTCTCTCTGTATGTCTGACTGAAGGTAATATTAAGGCTCAACAAAGTTAGGGGGTTTGCCCATGATCATACAATCAATAAATCTTGGAACTGGTATTGGAGCTCATATCTTTTGACTCCTTCTCCCACATCACATGGCATTTCAAAGTGGAAAGTACCTCAGAGACCATCCAGGCCAATTTTTTTAATGTATACTTGAGGTATTGAGGATGAGGGAAATTATAGGGAAGTTATAAATTTGCTCAATGTTATAGAGTTGGAAGGGATCCCAATATGCTATTTAATTCAATCTATAGCTGAAAAAATAAAGCTCAACTAAAATAACCTAAAACGTCTTTGGTCTTTTCTTCAATAAGGGAGAAGACTATCTAGGCACATGGAATGACCTCCATAATTATAACCCCTGGTGGGGTGTGTGTGGGGGGGATTTCATCTTCTGAAAGATTCTTTCTCCAAATCAACAATTTTTTTTTAAAAAAGAGATTAAGATTTAGGGTGAACCATATAGTCAAGGTCATTATCTGTTAACTGTTCAGAGAAGTGGGAGCCAGAGACTTCTGAGTTTTTAATTTTTGAAATATGGAATGCATATGCTAAAACAGGGAGGTAGATGGAAGGAGAAGGAACCCATTTTCTCCTGATTTTACCCAGTTAATAGTAGAACCAGATCTACACTGGATTCCTAACACAGTTCTCTTTCTATGATTTCTTCTGTGATTCATTATAATCCATAATCAAATTGCATCATAGTCCCAAAATGACTGAATTGAAAGGCACATTTCACCAGGTATAGCTTCCATTTTGTTTCTCTTATCCAGTCAATATTTACAGGGAAAAATAGAATACATAGATAATTCAGACTCATAATCCATGGATCTTCAAATATACAAAACTTAATGAAATCTTATCAAAATTACCCACCAGTATTTTTTTTGAACAAAGGCAAATCTTTGATTTTTTTTTTCAGCCTTCACAGATAAATCTGTTTCTGAAATGATATTTGCTATAGGGGTCATTTTTTTACCGCATCTCAGGTCTGCTAATTCATCTTCAGGAAATGTCCAGCAATGTAGGCTATTGCTGTTGCCGGTTAAGTAGTTTTGCCTGGTTTTTAACATGACTAAAGAAGCCAGAGTTCATGTTGGGTTATCTGTGCAGGACCTGAAGAAAGAATTCCTGGGTGTTCTGTTCTGATCATCATTTGATATTCAGAAAAATATACCCAAATAACTTTTATTTTTCTCCTCTTAGTTAGAATCTACTTTAACAATTCTACCTGCCACTAGATATTTAAATAGGGTTGAATGACTGTGACTTTTTCTCAGGTAGTCCTGACATCAATGATTGGACAAGTTTCCTTGTTGTGGAAGTCTAAATATCTTTGTTCTGATTATTTGAACCTCAGAAATATCACCAGTCTGTGCCAACTCCAAACCATTACCAAGTCCCAGGCTACAATTTCCAGGGTCCTGTCACCATGGTTACCTTGAGACCCTGAGACCCACCTTTTCTCTATCCCCACTTTTTTTTTAGGTTTTTGCAAGGCAATCAGGGTTAAGTGGCTTGCCCAAGGCCACACAGCTAGGTAATTATGAAGTGTCTGAGACTGGATTTGAACCCAGGTACTGCTGACTCCAGGGCTGGTGCTTTATCCACTATGCCAGCTAGCCGCCCCCCTCTATCCCCACTTTCAAAGAGACTTGGGTTCAGTTTTCTGAGGGATGAGTCTCTCTCAGTCTCACTCTAACAACCATAATCAGATTGTCTTCTGTGAACTCACTGTTACTCCCTCTCTTCTTCAGCTGATTTTTGTTACAGATAGAATCATTGCTCTTTGTAGCTCTGCCTGCTTTCAGATTATTTATGGTACCCCCTGCTTGAAAGGGAATATCATGTGTGTTGGCTTATGTGTAGGGAATTTTAGTGAGAATAGAGATATCAAACTCAAATAGAAACAAGAGTCACTAATTCTCATATAAGAATCCCTTACATAAGAATCACAGATATTGATTTACTTTAAAATATAGTAGCATCTATGTTTATGGTAGTTTTATTTATACTATTGCAGGTTTTGCAATTATGTTTGGACAACACTTAAAGTTTTGTGGGTCTTATTTGGCTAGAGGTTTCAATATTTTATATATCTGGAATAGGAAAAAAAACCTTAGGGAAAGATCATTCTCATTTTTCATAAAAAAGAGAAATTTGTTGTAATTGCACAAAAATGGGATAATGAGTTCATAGATTTAGACCTAGAAGTGACCCCCACAAGTCATTTTACAGATGAGGACCTTGGGGACCCAAGAAGTTTCAATGAGTTGTCCAAGGTCAGATGGGTACTAAAACATAGGAAGTAGGATATGAATCTAGGTCCTCTGTGCTCTTCCCACAATGCCAACAACAACAACAACAACAAAATAAAACTACAAACTACAAATAAAATCTACAAACAGAAAATAAGCTACCATCAAAAATGACCAGCCAACCAATCTCCATCATTACCAAAATCAAAACTACACTAGTACCAACACTAGCACAGTCAACAAGAACAAATAACAGGTAAATCACAGAATTTTTTTAAATAAATGAAATGGAGATCAGGAAGAAAACAATTCATATTAATATGACATCTTAGTTTTTGCACCAATGAGGGAAGTAAAACAATTATTATTATTATTATTATTCCAATTTTAACAGAGGAGGAAATAGTTTAGAGAAGGTAAGTAACTTGCTAACAGTCACAGAACTGTGACCAAATATCATCTTCTTGAACTTGGAAATCAATTCTCGTGTCCACTGTTTCATTTCCTCTAAAAAGCAAAAAAAAAAAAAAATCCTGGCTTTCCATAAATTAACTGTTAAAATTTTCACTTGAGCAATTCTATCACAGTTTCTTTTAATCTAGATTAAGGAAGTTCAAGTTCAGGGCTAAATACATTGTTGATTCAGTTTTACTCTTCTCAAGGTCTGGAATTGTCCTGTTTTATTTCTGTCTTGGTTCTCAGAAGAGCTTGAATTTTCTCAGAAATCTCTTTTCTTTCTGCATCAGACTTTCTTTTTTGTTTCTTCTTGAGCAGCCTGAAGCAATCCTCTTCTTTCTAGCTTCCTAAGCTTCATGGGCCAGAGAATTTTAGAATGGGAAGAGACTGGAGAGATCATCTAGTCTAACCTCCTCATTTCATAAAGGAGGAAACTGAGGCCCAAAGAGGTTAATTACATTGTCTAAGGTCATGCAGTTTGTCAGGTACTCAAAGCCAGGTCTTTTGACTCGAGTTTCAGTGCTCTTTTCACAACAGGACACTTTTAATAGACCACATAATTCATTGAAACTGCTGGGACCTGTGACATATTCTTCTGGCTGGGGAAAGGTTCATTCAGGGCCAAATAGGCCTGTGAGAGTCATGACAGAAATACCAAGTATCAGTTTTACAAGGTTAAGTTTCCACAGTATTATTTGATTTAAAGTCACTATATTCTGCCTTAGCCTGATCAAGGAGTTTAGGAATAAGTAGAGATTATGAAAACATTCACATACCAATGAGCTATACATTATTTTTAGAGGCATTGGAAGTAGAAGAAGCCCGAGACTTTTGACTCAAAAAATCCTACATTTGAGCCCAATTTGGGAGAATTTTAGGCAGAAGTTTGGGACTTTGAGCAAGTTATTTCCCTTGTAGGCTGCTCAGCTTTCGTGCCACCAAATATTCAATTAAAGAATTTTTATGGGAACCTACTTTGCATAAAACATGGTGCTAGGCATTGAGGATCCAAAATAAAAATCCAATCAACAAATATTCATTAAGCAGCTATGAGGTGTCAAACAACTTACTAAATGTCAAAGATACAGAGAGAAAGGTGAAAACAACATAAGATATCAAAAGCCTTCCATTCTGTGTGAAAGGACAGTTATATAACACACACACACACACACACACACACACACACACACACACACACACACACACACAATGTATCTAATGCAGTCATGTAACCTTAGAGTAGAAGGCTTAGATTCTACCAACTCCAGATGAGTGAAGAGGAGAATCAATACAATACTTATTGAAAGACTGGTAGTCTTCTAAGCTCCAGACTTGGTATTCCATCCACTGTGCCATCTAACTGATTAAAGAAATCAAATTAACATAAATCTGAGATACCACATTACACTGATCATATTGGTCAACATTTTAAAAGAAGAAAAACAGAAATATTGAATGGGACATGGGAAAAATTGGGACATTAACATACTGTTGGTAGAGTTATGATCTAGTACAACCATTCTAAAGAACAATTTGGAACTATGATCAAATTGTTATAAAACTATGCATATCCTTTGACCCAGGAAACCTAAAATGAATTATGTGTCCCAAAGAGATCAAAGGGAAAGGGAAAGGACTTATTTGATTAAAAATATTTATAGCAGCTCTTTTCAGTAGTAGGGATCCCTGAAGTCGAGGGAATGCTCATCAATTTTGAAATGATTGAACTAGTTGTAGTAGTATATGATTGTGATAGAATACTTTCGTACTATAAGAAATGAAACAGAATTATTTTAGAAAAACCTACAAAGACTTAGATGAACTCATGAAAAATGAAGTGAACAAAACAAAGAGAACATTTTACATGGTAACAATATTTTAAGGATGATAAAATGTGAAAGAATTACCTATTTTCATCAAGGCAATTCCAAGGCCCCATGAAGAAAATTACTATCCACCTCCAGAGACAGAACTCCAAATGCAGATTGAAAACTTGCTTTTTTTCTTTTTTTAATTTAGTATTTCATTTTCCCCAGTTACATGTAAAAATGTTTTTTGACATTCAGTTTTAAAACTTTGAGTTTTAAATTCTCTCATTTTCTCCCCCATTGAGAAGACAAGCAATTTACTATGGATTATATGGATTATAATAAATGAAGTCATGCAAAATCACCAGCCAACCAACCTCCATCATTACCAAAATCAAAACTACACTAGTACCAACACTAGCACAATCAACAAGAATAAATAACAGGTAAATCAGAGAATTTTTTTTTAAATAAAAGAAATGGAGATCAGAAAGAGAACAATTCATATTAATATGACATCTTAGTTTTTGCAAAATACTAATGTAGCAATGAGGGAAGAAAGAAAGATTAGATGATTTCCCCCCCTCAAAAAAAGAAACCTCAGGAAAAATAAAGTCAAAAAAGGCATGATTCAATCTGTATTCAGGCACCATAAGCTCTTTCACTGGGGATGGATAATATTCTTTATCATAAGTCTTTTCAAGTTGTCTTGGATCAAACTATTGTGAGAAAAGCTAAGTCATTCACAGCTGATCATCATACAATATTGATGTGAAATTGTACACAATTCATTTTATCTTACATCAGCTCAGATAATATTTTCCAGGTTTTTCTGAGAGCATCCTGATCATCATTTTTTGTATGTTTCATTTCATTTTTTTTAATTGCATGCAAAGATAATTTTCAACATTCATCTTTTTGTAAGCTTTTGAGTTCCACATTTTTTATCTCCCTTTCTGCCTTCCCCCATTCCCCATAGGTTACATAAGTACTAACATGTTTTATATATTTCCATATTAGTCATGTTGTAAAAGAAGAATCTGAACTAAGAAAGGAAAAAAATGAGAAAAAGAAAAAAAACAAAGAAAATTTAAAAAAAAAGTGAAAATAGTATATTTTGGTAAGCATTCATACTCCATAGCTTATTTCTCTGGATGGGATGCCATATTCCATCAAAACATTTAAAGAATTATCCTTGATCACTGAATTGCTGAGAGACTGCTCATCATTTCTAACAATTGAATAATATTCCATCATAATCAGATACCACAGATTGTTTAGCAATTCTCCACCTGATTGAGATACCCTTAATTTACAATTGCTTGTCACTAGAAAAGGATTCTATAAATATCCTATATATGTCTTTTTCCTTTTTGTTTTTTAGCTCTTTTGGAAAACAGATCTAGTAATGTTATTGCTAGGTCAAAGAGTAGGCATGGTTTTTTAGCCCCATCTACAGAATGATAGAAGTCATTCACAATTGTCTCATTTTCCCTTCATCCCTTCTAACATGTGGCATTTTCCTTTTCTATGCTAGTAGCCAATCTAGTAGGTATAAGGTAGTATCTCAGATTATTTTTAGATTTTCATTTCTCCAATCTACTATAAATTACAACCTTTAACAAATATAGGTATAGATATCATTGAAAACTCTCCATATCTTTTGATCATTTCTCAGTTGGGGAATGCCTCTTAGTTTTATAAATTTGCCTAAGTTCTCTATGTTTGAGAAATGAGACCTTTATCAGAGAAACTTTTCCCTCTCAGTTATAATTCCTAACTGCATTGCCCTCCATTCTATTCCCCATGTCCTAACTTATTCTATTGTCTCTCTCCTTTCACCCTGTTCTTCTTCCAAAATAGTTTGTTTCTCATTAGTCCTGCCCCCAATCTGCTCTCCTTTCCATCACCTCTATCCCTTTGTCTTATCCCCTTCCCACCTACTTTTCAGTAAGGTAAGACAGATTTCTATACCAAATTGAATGTGTATGTTATTCCCTCTATGAGCCAATTCTGATGAAATTAAGGTCCAATCACTCCCCTCTACTTCCCCTCTCATGCCCCCCACCTGTAAAAGTTTTCCTTTCCTCTTTTATGTAGTCAAAAATAGAATTAAGCAAGCAGAAGGTAATGACTAAGAGTAATCAATAAAAAATAAAACTATAATCAAAAGAATGAAAAACTATAAGACAATGCAAAATATTTCATTGGAAAAACAACTAACATGGAAAACAGAACCAGGAGAGATAATTTGAAAATTATTGAATTTGAAAATCATGATCACAAAAAGATTGTAGACACCACCTTTCAAAAATTGTTAAGGTTCACTTGATATTCTAGAATCATATGATAAAATAGGAATTGAAAGATTCCATCAATCACTTCTTGAAAGAAATTCCAAACTGAAAAGTATTAGGAATATTATTGCCAAATTCCAGGTCAAGGAGAAAATATTAATTGCACCCAGAAAGAAACAATTCAAGCATCATAGAGCCATAGTCAGGATAATTATCCTCCCTTTATCTAATTTCTGGATCAGTTGTTTTTCCATTCTTTTGTATTTGTTTTAGTTTCTTGATTTTTCATAAATTCATTAGTTTCTCTTTGCTTAATCTTAACATTTAAATAATTATTTTCTTTAAATTTAAATTTAAAATTTGACAATTTCTACTTTGTAAAGAGTTTTTTTTTTCCTTAGAGAATATTTGTATCTCGTTTTCTATTTGGCCAATTCTACTTTTTAGGGAATTCTTCTCTTCCTTGGCTTCTTGTATCTCTTTTATCATTTGATCTAGTCTGGTTCTTTAAGGTGTTATTTTCTTCAGTATTTTTGTCTTCTTTACCTAACTGCTGACCAGGTTTTCATAATTTTCTTGCATTACTCTCATTTCTATTCGCCGTTTTTCTTCTCTCTTTTGTTTTCTTTTTTTTTAGAGTTTTTTTTTTTTGGTTTTTCTTTTACAAGGCAAATGTGGTTAAAGTGGCTTGCCCAAGGCCACAGAGCTAGGTAATTATTAATTGTCAGAGGTCAGATTTGAACTCAGGTACTCCTGACTCCAGGGCCAGTACTCTATCCACTGTGCCACCTAGCTGCCCCTCTTACTTGATTTTCAAGGTTGTTTTTGAGCTTTTCTATGGACTGAGATCAGTTCATATTTTTTATTGGAGGTTTTGGATTTAGGAGTTTTTTGACTTTGATATCTTCTTCTGAGAGTGTGTTTTGATCATCATTGTCACTATAGTGTCATTTTCCTAGTCTATGACTTGATTTTAATTCTTTCTTAAAATAGGACTCTGTTTCCAGGATGGAGAGTGCTTCTGGTGTTTTGTGCAGTTGTTTTCAGAGATACTTCAAGGGACCTGCAAATGTTCAGTGATCTAAGGAGAGATGTGTTTACTCCTCTCCTGACCTGTGATCTACTCTGTGAGTGATCATAATAACTCTTTATACCCTGGAACTATGAGGAAGATCCCCACTTCCCTGAGGCTGCAAGCTCTCTTGTGCTACTGCTCCCCCTCTTTCTGGGATTGCAACCCAGAACTGTGACCCAGATCTGATTATAGACAAAGCAACAGACCCTTGCCTCAGTGCTAGTAAAGAGATTCCTGTAATCTTCTTCTGACCTGAACTCAGCCTGCCTCTTGACTGAGAACTCTGGAAGTAGCTGCTATTACTAGGCCTTCCTGGTTTGCTCAGACTGGGTCTGTACTGATGTAGTCTCTGTTAATTTGTGCTCCTCTCTCACCCTGATCTTTCCTGCTGACTCTCTAAGTTGTCTAGGACTGGGCAATTGTTTTACTCCATCTTTTGTGAGTTCTACAACTTTAGAATTTGTTTAAAACATTATTTAAAGCTATTTGGAGTCATATTCCTTGCTTACTCCATTTTGGCTCCCTCCCCCACCTCCAGCTTACTTTTTTCTACTTTATTTTTAGCTTTTTCTTTCTGTGTTTACTTTTGAAAAATGTGATTAACATATAAATGTATTTTTCATGACCTCACATCTATAATCAACATCAAATTGCTAGCCTTCTCAAGGGGAGAGAGCAGAAGTGAGAGAAAAATATTGGAACTCAAAATTTTTAAAATATTAATTTTTGCATGTAATTAGAACTATTTAATGATATAATATATTTTAGAAAAGGAATTGTCTGAATCATTTTGTTGATTAACATAGTGATATTTTGTTAGTTGATCATCATAATATTGCTGTTTCTGTGTACAATATTCTCTTGATTTTGCTTCTTTCACTTTGCATTGGTTTATGTAAATCTTCCCAGCTCTTTTTATTCTGAACTATCCCCCTATTATTTCTTATAGTGTATTAGTATTTAATATACTAAAGCTATTTTAGCCAATTCCCAGTTGATGTGCTTCCCATTAATTTCTGATTCTTTACCACCACAAAAAGTGCTGCTTTGCATATCCTTATACATTGACTTCTTTTTCCTTTTCTTCTATCTGTAGAATATAGAGACCTAGTACTGGTTTTTAATGGGTCAAAGAATTTGCACTATTTTAAAATATTTTGGGCATAGTTCCTAATATGTCTCTAGGATTTTTGGACAAATTTACAATTATATTTGTAATCTGATATCAAAGATATACCTTTAAGTACTGGACAGGATGTCAGAAAGTACAGACTCTAGTCTTAACGTTTTACCTTTGAGTGAGTCATTTGAGCAAGTCAAATCTTCATTTCCTTAACTGTAAAATGGGAATGAGATGATTTCTATTTTCCCTTCCAAATGATAATTCTCTTTTTGTCTACCAAGTTCCCTTTTTATATTAAAAAATCTAGGTGGGTGGCTAAGTGGCATAGTGGATATAGCACGGGCCCTGGAATCAGGAGTACCTGAGTTCAAATCTGGCTTCAGATACTTAATAATTACCTAGCTGTGTGGCCTTGAGCAAGCTACTTAACCTCATTGCCTTGCAAAAACAAAAACAAAAAAAGAAATATATTCTTGTTGAGAGAATAAAAGAAAGTGCAATAATAATAATAATAATATGAATATTAATTAGTGAATATGAATAGTTAACAGGAAACTGACAGATATTAGAAAACAAACAAACAAACAAATAAAAGTTTTTGGTTCAAATATTTGCAGCACTGTTTGCATATATCCTATTTACAAAAGATACTGAAAGCAACCTGTGTGGGTATGTGTTTGCCTTAATAAGTTGGCAACTTGCATTTAGTTAACTAGCTCATAGGCTGTGAGGCTGACAGCAGCTGAACTAATAAGCTGTAGAATCAAAGGCCTCCTTCAATTTGATGTTGATATGGGGAGACTTTGTTGACTGGGATGTGATTGAACTGTGTCAGATTGGTCCTGATTAAAGGTTTCAGTTGATGAAAGAGAAGGAAAAGGGGAAACCAATCTCTTTTTGTGGGAGCCAACAGTCCTTCTGTGGTGCCATGCTTTGATCTCTAATGATTCACCAGCAGTGATTGTGTGACTATCAGGTATAGACCTACCAAGACAATTTCCAGAAGAAGGATTATCTCAAGAAGAGATAATTGTTGCATGAAGGATCCCCCTGGTATTTTTCTTCTTTTTTTCTTGTTGACTCGGGAGGATATAATGGTGAAGAAAAGAAAGATATAAATCGAGAATGTGATAGGTTTTTTTTTTCTGTAGGCAGGGGATGGAGAGACTGTCAGGGCAGTGCTGTGACAAATGCCCAAAATCAAAGCTATCCTTGATCTTTGATGAATTTCCCCCCCTCCTTTTTTCTCCTTACCATAATCTCATTAAATTTTAGTCAAAGAGAAACAAAATATACTAAATAAAATGAAGTTTAAAATTTGTCTATGATGCATATTTACCATACACCTAGAGAGAAATGTGTGGAAACTGCTATGAGATCAATTCTTTCAAAAAATCTTATTTCATATTGTAATATTAGTCAGAAAATGTCAAGCAATTTATTGGGACTTTTAAAAACATATTTGCTTAAATAGAGGCTTTCATCATTTCTGTTTATGAGAGAAATTTGAAACGATTTTCTATTATGAACAGAGACAGAATGGGGAAACATGGAAATGTGTTGGTTCGATTATTTTTCAGCATAGTCACTCCCAAAGGCTTTTTTGCCCCTACTTTTCTTTGTTAGGGTTTAATAATTTCCAAGGGTCCCTCAAGCTTTTAGTTAATATTATATTAAATGATCAGTTCTTAATAATAGTACTGAATAACAGAGCATCAGACTGACACAGTGGATCAAGTTCTGTTTCCAGTACATGTTAGCTGTATGATTCTGTTTGTCACATAAACTCTTAGTGTCCCAGGAAGCTCTCTATAATTCTCTTGAAAAGTAGTTGTTTATATACCACAGGTAAAGTTCAACTGACAAAATGACCAGAAAAACAAAAGCAAAAACATGCTAACCATTGACAGTTACTATTCTGATAGGAATGATAAAAACACCATTTCAGAAGAGGAAAGCAATGACAAAATGCTTACATACGAAACCTCTAAAGGGTCCTTGAACTGCTTTCAATTCCAAAAGAACTTCTTGGAAGAATTCAAGAATTTAAAAATCAAAGAATAGAGGAAGAAGATAAATGGAGAAAAGAAATGAGAATTATACAGGAGAATTATGAAAAATTAACTGTAAAATTGAACACCTGAAAAATAAAATTAACCAATTGGAAAAGGAAACACTAATTGAAAAGCACTAACTGAAAAAATAAAAACTTAATAACTAGAATTGGACAAATGGAAATGAGCAACTTTGTGAAAAACCAAAAGCCCAAAGAACAAAATCAAAAGTTTGAAAAATATAAGAAAATGTAAAATTCCTCTTATGTAAAATGACTGACCTGGAAAATATATCCAGGAGAGATACTTTTCTAATTATTGGTCTAACAGAAAGCCTTGATCAGAAAAAAGTCCTGCACAATATCTTTCAGGATATTTTTATGAAAAAATTGGCTTATATCCTAGAATAAGAAGATAAAATAGTGTTTGAAATAATCCATCAATCACCCCTAGAAAGATATTCCAAAATAAAAAATGCCAAAGATTATTGTAACCAAATTTCATAAGAAAATATTGCAAATAGCCAAAAGGAGGCAATTTAAATACTAGAGATCCCCATTTAAGATTATACAGGACTTAATTGGCTTCAACATTAAAGGATCATAAGTCCTGGAATATGATATGTCAGAGGGCAAAGTAGCTTGGATTTCTTTCTTTCTTTCTTTCTTTCTTTCTTTCTTTCTTTCTTTCTTTCTTTCTTTCTTTCTTTCTTTCTTTCTCTTTCTTTCTTTCTTTCTTTCTTCATCTATTTTTATTTAATATTTATTCTCATTTTGTACAAATAATGCTTTTTATACATTAATAGAATATTCTTGTTTAAGAGTAAATAAAATACACCCTTCCCCCATAAATATAGACTTGCTTGAGCGATAAAGGGGAGAGAAAAAATTAATATTTAAAAAATAATAGTAATAATTGTAGGTATGGCCAGGTGGCGCAATGGATGTAGCACCAGCCCTGGAGCCATGAGCACCCAAGCCCACATCCGGCCCCATACACCCAATAATCACCCAGCGATGTGACATGCAAGCCATCTGAACCCCACTACCCTGCAAAAAAATCAAAATAAGAAAAAAAGACCCAAAATAAAATAAAATATTAATAATAGTAGGGTTGGCTGGGTGGTGGACAGAGCATTGACCCTTGAGCCAGGAGCACCCAGGTCAAAATCCGACCTCAGACACCCAATGATCACCCTGCTATGTGGCCCCAGGCAGGCCACCCAGCCCCATTTGCCCTGCACCCCCCTCCCCATAAAGTAGCAACAAAGAATCAATTACCCTGTAAAAGTTAACATATTCTTTCAGGGGAAGAGATGGATTTTCAACAGAATAGAAGACTTTCAAACTTCCTGATTTAAAAAAAAGAACAACATTGAATAGAAAATTTGATCTTCAAATACAAGAATCAAGAGATTCATAAAAAAGGTAAATGGATGGGGGCAGGAAATGTTAGTTAAGTCTTGAGAACTGTATTTTTCTTACAACAATTGACAGGAACATATTTAGACAAACAGTGTAGATATAAATTGTCTGATGTGATCAAACTTTTAGCTCTTGAGTGATTTTGCATTACACAAAACTGTAACTCATGAGGATAGTATTTCTATAGAAGGTTCTTGAAAAGAGGATATGGTATAAATTGATTATAATTTGATCATGCTTTTGGCCCATAAGAATTGTATTTCTAATAGGACAGTAGAGAGTATTAAGTGATTATAAGGTAATGTTGGTTATACATCAATCAATCAATCAATTGTACTTGTACCAGGACACATAAAAGGAGTATAGCTTGATAGAAGTTGAGGATACAAAACAGGTTTAAAACAATCAAGACATGGATGGGATTATATAAGGAAAGGCAAGTCATTAGAGGATAAATAACACCATATGAAGAGACATTAAGCATGTAATAAATGTTGTTGCAATCATTAATTCAATATCAAAACATAAAAGCACCGTTTAAACTGTTAAAGACATTGGTTGCAGTTCATTTCTCATTATTTTCTATCTCTCCTTAAAACTCTTTTCTCCAATTATCTTTGCCTCCTTTGGGGAACTAGGGAGAAAAATATTATTAGCAAGACCAACTGAGACCTCAGAAGGTACTAGCTAGAGCATCTTGTAGTTGTTAAAGATAGGAAGTTTTAGTTCTCTCATTCCTTCCCTCAAAGAGCCTTTTCTATTAAAAGTAGGGTGATTGGAAGATAAATCATGGGACCAAAGATTTAGAGCTGAAATAGGTCTTAGATGATGTCTAGTCCAAGCCCTTTAGGAAGAAAAAAATGTCTTGCCTCTGGACACAGATAGTAAGTTACAAAGACAGAATTTGTACTTACATCTTCTGAGTCAAAAAGCAATATTCTTTCCATTACAACGTAAGTGCTGGAGTCTGCCTCTCTTTCCAGTTGTGTTCAGTGAAAATGCCTCTAATCCTCCAGCCTTTCCCATGTTTGAGAGATAAGGAAGTAGATCTTTGAGAATTTTTGGTGATCTTTCTCCCTCATGATCATACTAAAGAGGATTCAATTCAGAGTCAAAACGGTTGGGTTGGAGTTCTGGCTCTCCTATTTACTAAATGTATAACCATGAGAGAGATATTTTAACTCACTTTATATATAATAGTTCTTGTTCTACAAACCTCACAAGATTTTGTGAGAAAAGCTCTATATAAACTATAAAATTGGAGCAGAGACAAGATGGTGGGGAAAAAAAGTAGGGAATCATCTGATTTCCCCCAAAATTCCCCTTTGAATTCCTTTAAAATAATGCCTCAAAACAAATTCTGGCATGGTAAAAACACACAAAAGAATGTGGTAAAACAAATTTCCATCCTGACAACTTCAAAGTTCAGTAGGAAAGGTCTGTTGCACCAGGGTGCAACAGTCCAGTGCAGGCTATGCCAGCATAAACCAGGTCTTTGCAAACCAAAAGCAGACTCTGAAGGTGGCTGAATGGGCAGCATCAATGATTGTTTTGCGTACTCTTATCCTATAAATGGTAAGGAAAATAGAAAACTATTATGTGCAGGACTGTATTCTTGAATCTAGGTTGTAATTCTGGGTGACAGTCCCAGGACTAAAAGGAGCACTAGAACACCAGTTACAGGGGAGCAGTGACTCTGGTCATAGTTCCATGGCAGGAAAAGTTTTTGTGCTCAATAGAGCACAGACTAGTGTAATCTCCTTAGATTATAACACTTTGAAAGAAATGGAGACTTCTGGCCAAGATGGCAGAGAGAAGACAAGGACTTTGCTAAGGTCTCCTGATCTTCCCTCATTTATAATATGAAACAAACCTCATAACAGAAATTTGATTGACAAAACCCAGAAAAAGAAGGTAGGAGAAGAATATCTATCTCCCTGTCTGTCTCTGGGGATCACGGGTGAGCCGGGGCAGAGAGCAAAGAGTCAACAGGGATGGGGTAAGATCATCTGTGGAGGCTTTGACTGTGGGACCAGGGGTCTGAGGCAGCAGAGTCTTTGGCCATGGGAGAGTCCCAGCAGGGCTGGAGGGCAAGTTCCAGCATAGAAAGAGTAGAGTGCAGTTGGGCATTGATCTGCTAGGCACAGCTGGTCTGGAGGAGCAAGGGCTCCATACTTTCAATTCAGTGGAGACCTCTTACCAGAAAAAACACAGTAACAATCCCCCCCCCCCCATCAACTCCCAGACTCAGATGTGGGCAGTAGAGCTCCCATAGCTGAATAGGGGGATTAATATACTCACCCTAATGCTCAGCTCATATTGTTCAAAGATAAAAGTATCCAGTAGTGAAACCACCCCCTCCAGTTCTAGGAAGAGGGATTCAAATCAAGGTCACAGACACTCCAGAGAAAGCAACCAGCACCCCCTACTGGCCAGTCTACTTGGAGTTACTAAGCCAAGTGAGCAAAGGCTCTAGCATCCCCTACTGGCTAGCCCACTTGGAGTTACTAAATCCAGTGAGCAAAGCCTCTAGGGTTATCTACATCAAACTTCTGTGAACCAAACCCTACCCCAACACAAGATCTTAGGAAAATGAAGAAAGGCTATTGAAGGGGTTTCCATAGAAAACTACCTAGAACTTAAAGACCCTAACAGGGAGATCTAGAACTTCTGAGGAGAATATAAATTGGTCTTCAGCCCAGAAAGGCATCCTTGAAGAAATCAGGGGGGGGATTGAAAAATCAACTGGAAAATTTGGGGAAAGAAACCCAAGAGAAAATTAATACCTTTTCAACAACAACAAAAACCCCAAATACCTGGAAAATACAATTGGACAAATTCAAAAAGAAAATAATTCTCTAAAAAATCTCAGTTGGACAAATGGAAAAACTCCTTCAAAAATAGAATTGACCAGGGGAATGAAGGGGCAGAGGCAAGATGGTGGCGTGAAGGCAGCATTTCCCGGGAACTCCTTCCCCAAAAACGCCAAAAAAAAATCCAAACAAATGATGACTCTAGCCAAAGTTTAGAGGTGCAGAACCCACAGAAAGACTGAGTGATACATTTTCCTAGTCCAAGGTAACTTAGAAGTTCCATGGGAAAGGTGTGTTTCACCAGGACCAGGGGTTGGAAAAAAAGCCATGGTGCAGCCCAGTCCAGCCCAGAGATCACCAGCATCAACTTGAAGGGGTGGGGAGAGAATGAGTGTGGAGTGGGGAGCATCAGTTACAGAACCTGCAGCGAGAATCTGGAGAAAGCAGCCTAAATCTCTGCTCTCCCGGAGCTAGGACTCTGCTGCTTGCCTACACTCAGATATTGCAGTTTGGGCTTCCATACTAAGACAGCAGGGTTCCTCCTTATAGTCCCAGGGCAGAGGGAAGTATGATGGGCCATCTACATATCAAAGCACAGGCAAGAGAGCATAAGACCTTGGAGGAATAAAGGTCCCAGTGGGGTGTCCCAAAAAAAACCCCAAAGACTTGGAAGTGCTATCTTGGGCTAAGAAAATGAGTAAACAACAGAAAAAGAATAATCTGACCATAGAGAATTACTTTAGTCCCATGGAAGATCAAAATACATATGCAAATGATGACAAAATAGAAGCTTCTGTATCCAAAACCCCCAAGAGAAATAGAAAAATGGGCTCAGACTATGGATGAGCTCAAAAAAGAATTTCAAAATCAATTAAGGGAGATGGAGGAAAAATTGGGAGGAGAAATGAGAGAGATGCAGAAAAGTCATGAAAACCAAATCAAAAGCTTGGTGAAAGATATACAAAAAATTCTGAAGAAAATAATATATTAAAAATCAGTTTAGGTCTAATGGAAAATGCAAAACAAAAGGCAAATGAGGAGAAGAATTCCTTAAAAAGCAGAACTGGCCAGCTGGAAAAGTAATTTAAAAAGTTCTTTGAAGAAAATAACTCCTTCAAATGCAGAAGCTGATGATTGTGCAAAAAAATCTGGAAGAAATAAAACTCTCCCAAAAAAGTCAAAAATTAGAAGAAAATGTGAAATATCTCATTGGAAAAACAACCGACTTCAAAAACAGATCCAGACGAAATAATTTAAAAATTATTGGGCTATCAGAAATCTATGACCAGGAGAAGAGCCCAGACTTCATTTTCCAAGAAATAATACAGCAAAATTTCCCTGAGACCCTAGAAGCAGAGGGTAAAATAGAAATTGAGAGAATTCACCGCTTACCTCCTGAAAGAGATCCCAAAAGAAAAAATTCCAGCAATATTATAACCAAATTCCAAAGCTCCCAAATCAAAGAGAAAATTCTGAAAGCTGCCAGAACCAAGCAATTGAACTATTGAGGCTCCATAATCAGGATTACACAGGATCTGGCAGTATCTACATTAAGAAATCGTATGGATTAGAATATGATATTCCAGAAGGTAAAAGATATTGGTTTACAACTGAGAATCAACTACCCAGCAAAACTGAACATCCTCTTTCTGGGGAAAAGGTGGACTTTCAATGAAACAGGCAAATTTCACTTTCCTGTTGAAACAACCAGAGCTGAACAGAAAGTTTGATCTGCAAGTACAGGACTCTGGTGAACCATAATGGGAGGGGGAAGAGAAGGACTAACTATGAAGAACTTAATGATATTGAACTGTTTATATTCCTGCATGGGAAGGAGATATTGATAACTTATATGAACTCTCTCATTTATAAGAGATGTTAGAAGGGGCATATATAGACAGGACATAGGAAGGAGCAGAATATATAGTATAATACAGTAAAAAGATGGAGTCAATAGGTGATAAAGGAAAGTACTGGGAAGAAGGGAAAGGTGATGAGGAAGAAATTAAGAAATTTCACACAAGAGTCAAGAAAAAGTTTTTCAATGGAGTGGAAAGGGGGTAGGCAAGGGGGAATACATGAGCCTTCATTCTCATCAGAAATGTCTTAGAGGGGCACCTAGGTGGCGCAGTGGATAAAGCACCAGCCCTGGAGTCAGGAGTACCTGGGTTCAAATCTGTCCTCAGACACTTAATAATTACCTAGCTGTGTGGCCTTGGGCAAGCTACTTAACCCCATTTGCCTTGCAAAAACCTAAAAAGAACCAGACAAAAAAGAAATGGCTTAGAGAGGAAATAACATACACACTTAACAGGGTGAGGAAATCTATCATACCCTAGAGAAAAATGAGAAGGGACAGGATAAGGGGGAATGGGGGGGATAGGTGATAGAAGAGAGAGAATATTGGGGGAGAGAGTACTCAGATTCAACATACTTTTGGACAGGACCAGGATGAAAGGAGAGAGAGAATAGAATTAATGAGAGTGGGGAGAAATACAGTGGAGGTACAGCTAGTAATAGCAACTGTGGGAAAAATATTTAAGCAACTTCCCTGGTGGACTTATCATAAAGAAAGCAACTCACCCTAGAGACAGAGTCATTGTAATCTGAACACAGACTGAAGTACAATTGTTTTCTCTCTCTCTATTCTTGAGGTTTCTCATCTTCTTGGGGGGGTTATGTTTACTCTTATGTTTACTTTTATAACATATTCAATTTACATCAATGTATGGCATGGAATCAATGTAGAGACTATCAGACAGTCTTCTGGGGGGTGGGAGTGAAGGGAGGGTGGGGGAAAAATTGAAGAATTCAGAGCCTTGCAAAAAATGATGGATACATATTAATGTATTACTATTATATATAATTGAAAAACAAATAAAAATTTAAAATGTTAAAAAAATTAGAAATGACCAATTGGAAAATGAGTTGCAAAAAGTAAATGAAGAAAATTCTTCTGTTAAAAAAATGAATGGGGGCGGCTAGGTGGCACAGTGGATGAAGCACCGGCCCTGGAGTCAGGAGTACCTGGGTTCAAATCTGGTCTCAGACACTTAATAATTACCTAGCTGTGTGGCCTTGGGCAAGCCACTTAACACCATTTACCTTGCAAAGACCTAAAAAAAACCCATGAATGGAGTCTGTTGAAACTCATGACATCATGAAACAATAAAAATTTGTTAAACAAAAGTAAAAGATTGAAAACATAGAAGAAAATGTAAAATACTTCATTGGCAAAACCACCACCAAAGTCTCTGCTGCTAAGGCTGGTCCTGTGGTTTCACCCCGCTGCTATCCCTGCAGTCACCCTCTCCTCTCCCTTCCAGGTTCAACCATGGTCCCTGAGACAGACCTGGTTGGTAGATATTCCCTTAGCTTCTTTCTTTTTGATCCAATTTCTGTTAAGAGGTTTATTTCATGTTATTTTTGAGGGGAACCGGGAGCAGTTAACACAGTGTCTGTCTTCTCTCTGCCATCTTGGCCAGAAGTGCAAAACACATTCTTAGTCAAAACTGCTGCATCCAAAGCCTTAAAGGTAAATATGACTTTGTTTCAAATCATTGAAGAGTCCAAATAGCATTTTAATTTTTTTGAATTTTTTAAAGATTTTATTTGTTTTGAATTTGAACAATTTCCCCCTTAAGCTCACTTCCCTCTTCCAACCCCCACAGAAGGCAATTTGTCAGTCTTTACATAGTTTCCATGCTATGCGTTGATCCAAACTGAATGTGATTAGAGAGAATTCATATCCTTAAGGAAGAAAAATAAAGTATAAGAGATAGCAAAATTACCAAAAAGCATTTTAAAAATCAATGAGTTTTAGAGGGAAAAATCTGGAAGAGAAAAGAAAATGATGCAAGAAAATAATGAAAAAATCAACAGTTTGACAAAGGAAATGCAAAAAAGTGTTGATAAAACAACATCTTAAAAAACAAAATAGATCAAATGGTAATAGACCTGCAAAAATCACATCAGGAGAAGACTGCCTTGAAAAGCAGAATTAACCAAATTGAAAAAAAGAGGTGCAAACATTTCACTGCCATTAGAAAAAGATGAACAAAAAAGCTCACTGAAGAAATTAATTCCTTAAAAATAAGAATCACTAAATGGAAGCTAATAACTTTATGAGACATAAAGATGATAAAGCAAAATCTGAAGATAAAAAATAGAAGAAACTGTGAAATATGTAACTGAAACAGCAACTTATGTGAAAAACAGCTCAAGGAAGGATAATTTTTAGAAGTATTAGAAAGTATTTAGAAGTGAACCTGAAAGTCATGATGAAAAGAAAGAGCCAATACATCATCTCTCAAGAAAATACCAGTGAAAATTTCTTCCATACTAGAACTGATGGGAAATAGAAATTGAAAGAATCCACCAATCACCTTCTGAAAGAGTTTTTAAAATGAAAGTTCCCAGTAATGTTTTAGTAAAATTCCTGAGTTCTCAGGTCAAGAAGGTAATATTACAAGCATTCAGAAAGAAACAATTGTAGTGTTGTGGAGTCACAGTCATGATAACCCAAGATTTAGCAGTTTCTACATTAAACTCAGAATATGGTATTCCTGAAGGTAAAGAACCTAGAATAATCTAACCAGCAAAACTAAATATAATCCTTCAGAGGATGGCATGGGAGAATGGTTATTCCATGAAATAAAAAAAATGAATCATTTCTGTTGAAAAGCCCAGAGCTAAATAGAAAATTTGACTTTCAGATACAAAATTTCAGAGAAAAATAAAAAGATAAGCAGGAGATATAAATCATAAGAGTTTCAATAAGGTTAAACTATTTGCATGTTCCTAAAAATTTTCTCATTTTTAGGGCAGCTAGAAGGATTTTACATAGAAGATAAGGGTATGAGTTGAATATGATGCAATAATTATTTTAAAAAGTCAAGGATTGGAAGCAGCAAGGTGTTACTGTGGATAGCACACCTGCCCTGGAGTCAGGAGAACCTGAATTCAAATGTGACTTCAGACACATAATTACCTAGCTGTGTGACCTTGGGCAAATCACTTAATCCCATTTTCTTGTAAAAACCAAAAGAATAAAAATTAAGGAGTAAGAAATAGGAATGCAGTAGGAGAATTGGACACTAAGAAATAAGTTATCTCACATAAAAGAGGCACAAAGAGCTGTTACAGAGGGGAGGAAGATGGGGGGGGAAGGAGCAAGTGAACTTTATATTTTCAGAATTGGCTCAAGGAAGGAATAATATATACATCCAATTGAGTATTGAAATCTATACCACCCTATAGGAATGTAGAAGAAGAAAAGGATAAGCAAAAAAGGGATAGTTATAGAAGGAAGGGAGGAATAAGGTAGGTAAAAGAGAGACGCAAAACACTTTTGAGGATGGACAGGGTAAACAGAGAGTAGGATAAAGTGAGAAAAATAAGATAGATGAAAATACACAGTAATTTTAATTGAGAGAAAAATTATGGATGAATACCTAACTTTTCAAATATAGAGAGAATAGAATCAATTTTATAAAACAGAACCAATTTTATAAAAACAAGGGCCACTTTTTCAAGTCCAAAGGATATGAAAAAGTAGTATTCAGACAAAAATATCAAAGCTCTCTTTAATAATAATAAGAAAAAATACTTTAATCACCATTGATTAAAGAAATCTAAACAACATTTGTTCATTGTTTTAAACTGCTCTGAGCTACCACTCTACACTTATCAAATTAGTTAATATGACAGAAAAGGGAACAAAAGTTGGAGTCCATGTGGAAAAACTGAGACCCTAATGCACTTTCATTGAAGTTGTATACTGAACCAAACAAACTGTAGAGCAATTTGGAATTATACCGAAAGGACTATAAAATTCAAAGAAATTATAAATAAAAGAAAAATGATCCATATATGCAAAAATGTTTATAGTATCTCTTTTACTGGTAGCAAAGAACAGGAAATTGAGGGAATGTTCATCAATTAGGGAATAACTGAACACGATGTATATGATTGTGCTAGAATACTATTGTGCTATGAGAAATGATGGGCAAGATGTTCTTAGAAATATCTGGGATGACTTACATGAATTGATAGAAAGTGAAATATGCAGAACCAGGAGAACATTTTACACAATAATTGCAATATTGTGTAATGATCCATAATCCATGATCCATGAGCCAATGATCCAAGATAATTTTAAAGGACATATGATAAAAAATACTATCCATATTTAGGGAATGAACTGATGAATGAATATAGATTATTGGAATAGAATGAATATTCTGAATGAATATAGAAGTCATATTTTCTATACTGTTCTTAATTTTGTGGCAGAGGACTGTGACTTCTTTTATAATATCACAACAGAGAAATATGTTTTCCATCACTATACATGTATAACTATATCATATTTATTGCCTCCTCAATGGGGATTTGAGTAAGTAAAGGAAAGAATTTGGAACTCATTTTTTTAAAGCAAATGTTAAAATTGTTTTGATGTGTAATTAGTGAAAAATAAAATGTTAAATCTTAAATATTCTATTAAATTATGTTGCTATAAGAATATAAGTTATATCATTATTCAATTTTTGAGCCTATGTTGAGCAGAGAATATTACTATCCACAAATTTAGTATTTCAAATTTTGCATGCTTTCAATCTAAGATCTGAGAATAATCATGTAGGTAAAGTCAATGAAAAGCCACAAGCAAAAGCTGGGAGCTCATCCTTCCCTTAAGGTAATTCAGGCACAAAAAAGCAAATGGTGAAAAAAGGTGACTGAGTAATTGGAGATAGAAAAGAGTTCTAAATAAATATATCCATTAAGTTTAGAAGAATGAAGGAAGGTGAAAGAGGAAAGCAGAGAATCCAAGTCCCTCAATAATTTTCCCAATTATGACTTAACAAAAGGGATGTAATAATCAATTCCTCTCATCTGATGATGAAAACTGACATTGCAATCTGCCAATCAGCTTCCATCAGTGTGGCAAGGCAGCTTGGCTACAATACAAGGCATCTTTGGATGAAAGTCAAGGGAGTGGCATATATCCAGGCAAGTCACATTCCACCTCCTCCCAAATTGAAATGTAGACAGCCCAAGCACCTATCCAAAACTACCAGTTATGCCTTTCAGTCATCTTTGAGACAGCTTTTTTGAATAAAGTTCCAACATTGCTGATGCTACCATCATTACCAACAGCCAAGTACAAGTAACGAGAATAGGAGTATTCTCTAAACCTCCAACCCAGCCCCTGTGGTGATATGAATTGAAAATTACATTTACAGGTGTTGCAGCCTCTACCTCCTCAGTAGACACAACTATTGAAGGCTAGAAAAAGATTCTTAATACAAATGTCTTTAGCACAAGTTCCACATTAGAAAATATATGGTTTTATCAGTGGAAATGATATTAAAGAAGAAGATACATTACCTTCTGCTTTGCAGCTGCACCTTAAGGACTATTACTATTTGATTTGCAGCTAAAATTTCATATATGTATTATTTCTTCTTCTTGGAATATGAGCTGCTTGAGAACAGGGATTATCTTGTTTTTCTATTTCTATCCTCAAGCACTTAGCCCAGTGATTTTCACATAGTAAGTAGATAATAAACTTTATTGATTAATGTATTGATCTTTTGACTATGGCTTAATGATTTACTTTTACTAGTTAAAAATTAGTAGACTAACTCACTTAGATTTGAGCATCTCCAGAGCACCTCCTCTAGTCCTAAACTTACATATGAGGGGCACTAAAGAGAATATAGAAAATAGAACCCCAAATGGCCCTTTTGTTGAAGGAATCCATTATCTTATTAGATAGGCACAAAAACACAACTTTTTAGGCTTTCACAGGGAGTTCCTAGTGAAGAAACATTTACTAAGATAGATTAGATTCTGATAGATTCTTCCCTGTAATAAATAATCTTAGAGAATTTCCTAAGGAACATGTGAGTTAAGTGATATGTCTGAAATCTCACAGCTAAAATATATGTTAAAGGTGCAATTCAAACCCAAGTCTTTTTTGATTCCAAGGCTAGCTATTTATCTACTAAATCACCATATTGGGGCAGCTAAGTGGCACAGTGGATAGAGCAACAGTCCTGAAGTCAGGAGGACCTGAGTGCAAATCCAGCCTCAGATACTTGAAAATTACCTAGCTGTGTGGCTTTGGGCATGTCACAACCACAATTGCCTTGCAAAAAAACCCAAAACCCATAATATTTAATAAACCACCATAGAAAGGGCTTAGTAGTAATAAATAGTAAATGATAAGTGTTTTATAATAAGGAAAATATAAATTTATAAATACTATGATTAAAATTAAATTTAGTAGAATAAGAAAAGGCATTGAAAACTCGAGTTGGTCCAGAAAGAATCGATAAGTTGGGTAGGATGATCAGGAGGTAGAAAAAGTATTAATTAGAGTGAGACTGACATGGATAATGGTGTGTTCATGGGACTATACAAGTTATATTTTAGACTCAATGAGATCTATTTGTAAGAAAAACTTTTTAGGATTAGTAAATTAGTAAATTAGTAAAGGAAATTTTGTATTAAGGCTTCATGGATCTGGAGTTGGGAACCACATGCAAATGTAGTTTAGTCATTAATTTCCTAGCTTAAACATTTTCATCAGTCTGGGTTTTTGAATTATTAATAAAATTGTAACCACTTTTTCATCAAAAGATTCAGCATTAATATACTTTATTAATATTGTAATCAACAATAATACACAAAGGCATAAATAATTGCAATATTTTAATTGAGAGAATGATTATAAGTAGAATGACTTCTCCTTATTTATGGAAACCCAATTCCCTGATTTAATTCACTCAAGATTTCAAGCCATAATTCTTCTCAAGATAAAAGTTAAAATAGATCTATCAAGAATGAAACCATCATTTTTCTATATTCTTAATTTTTTCCACTCAATAAGAAAAAATTCTTTATCTTCCCTCAAGTCATCATTCTGATTAGTCCTCCAAATAGTTTATTGTTATGTTTTCAACATTTAATTTGATTCTTAAAACTGTAATTTGAGTCATTGTAGCCTTTGAAGTTTTTGAAATATATATTATGCTAAGGTTAAAAAAATGAGTAGGATCAGGTTATGGGAGAGTTTTATACTCCTAAAGGGTGGGGGGGGCAACTTTAGCTTATAGACAAAGATGAATGATTAAGAATTATGAGCATAGGTGGCACAGTGGATAGAGCACCAGTCTTGGAGTCAGGAGTATCTAAGTTCAAATAAGACCTCAGACACTTAATAATTACCTAGCTGTGTGGCCTTGGGCAAGCCACTTATCCCCATTGCCTTGCAAAAAATCCCTAATAAGAAAGGAATTATGAGCATAGTTGAATCTTCATGTACTGCATATACTGTTAATTTTCCTCAATAGAAGAAAAGTCAGTAATCTCTATGTAGGCAAGGTGGAATTGGAAGAGAGCATGATAGTTCATATGGTGCTAAGCCTGAAGCAAGGAAGAACTTAGTTCAAATTCTGCCTCTGATACTATCTCTGCAACCCTAGGCTATTCTTCTCTGAAACATAGATTCTTCATCTGTAAAAAGGGAGATAATAATGATACATAACTCACAGGGTATTTGTGAAGATGAAATGAGATATGTGTAATGTGATTTGCACATTTTATATTGTCAGATAATTATTTTATTACTTTATTATTGTTATAACTCTATTGCAACACATACATTTTGCTTCATTTTGTAAAAAAAAAAGTTGGAAAAAGAAACTCAGGAAGGCAAAGATTTTTTCCGCTTTGACAGAATCATGAATGTCATGTTCCCTGAGAAACATTGGAATATAATATCTGGTTGCTCTTGCCTCTGAAGTCCTTGGGGATGTAGACAGATGACAGTCTGGAAGGGAAGAGATAAATGGTTTCTTAAGAAGTTATCTGTGAGTGCTTAGCAGCATGCTGAGAGAGTGGGTGTGGAAAGTTCTAGGGGACAACTGCTCTTCTGGGTAGATACTGAGAGGAACGAAATCATGACTGATGCAGTCCTTAACCTCCACATGAGTGAGCAATTTTGTGATTGGTTTCAAGTATTGGCCTCCATCCTTTTGTTCATTTTTCTCATTTTAACCCAATAACTTAGACTCTAATTCTACCAACTGTACCCAAGACACTCATAAGAACAATCTGAACCACACTCTTCTGCAAGGGCAATAGTAATTAACCCCAGGTGAATGGCTGTGCACAGACAAGGGCCCACTTTTATCATGATGCTTTTTTATTCCATAGAAATATGTCATTTGTAGAACAGAAAGGAAATAGGGAAATGAGTGGGAGCAAGAGAAATTTTACTTTCTTCCTTATTTGTTCCTGGGGAAGGAATTTCTGCAAACATACTTAGACATATTGTAATTGTGATGCCAGAGATTAGTTCTGGGATAGGGTAAAGTGAACTGAATGGAGCTAGCTTTCCATGTAGGGTAATTCATCTAACTGAAAAGTTCCAACTTCCCTTCCAAAACAGACACACAAATGCACAAATAGCACACACAACATACACACATATATATACATATCTCCCACTAAAATTATTTCCCCCTTGGGATTGATATATTTAATTAATATATTTATCAAGAATCTAGGCATCTAGGCTGTACAGCAGATAGAGCATTAGCCTTGGAGTTCAAATCTATCCTCTTGATACTTGAAACTTCTTAGCTGTGTGGACAAGTCATTTAGCCCTGCTTACCTCATATCCAATCATTCTGATTCATATCTAGTCATTTTACTCAAATGTCTTTAGAGGAGAAAGTGAGACTTATGATTTGCACAGCAATCCCTAGCTCAAATCCAATTCATTTGCTTGTCCTGGCATCACCTCCCTGATATCAAGGTCTTCTTCAGTAATGAAGAACAAACATCATCAAACACCTCCTCTATACCAGATACCCTTCTTAGTGCTAGATGTACAATGAAAAAAAGAGAACAGCCCCTGCCCTCAAGAAGTTTGCAATTAATTTGGGGCAGTGTGGGATGGAGAAAATATAAATAACAAAGTGCAAAATAAATCAAAGGGAATTTTGAGGTGGGGAGGACAGTGGTAAATCTACATTTTAGGATTAACCCATCTTTAAAGAAATGACTAAGACTTGAAGAAAATTTTGTATTTAAATATATAAAGGTGAAAAAATTTAAATTTAAAAAATATGTAAAGATAAGAAGAAATCACATTCTATTTTATGGAAAGGAGATTCCCCTCTCCACTACAGATGAGACAATCAAGGAGCACATAAAGGAATATCAGACATAAGTTAGATGTTAGGAAAATTTCCCATAAATTCACGACCATTGTGTAAAATATTATTTTTTAATCAATTAGAAGGATTTTAGAGGACTGACCATTGAATGAAGGCAATTGACAGAATATAGAAAAGATCTTACTTTTGAAAGTTTTAGTCTTATCTATAAAGCAAGCCATTCAATAGCTAAGCATTCTGATCTGAGAAGTGCTATGTTGAAGCAGACCCTTTCACCTCCTACAGGAAGGTAGAAGGGAGAAGAGAGAACTTTTTTTTCATTCTCTTTTCCCCATTTCCATAGACTATGTCTTTAGAACTACCGTTTCAGTTTCAGGAGACAATATATCCAACAAGGATTAGCATCTCTAAACATCCAAGGACAGAAATGTAAATAGAGAGTCACCTGAGGAAAGAATCAGTTTCTGGAAGCATGACTTAAAGAAGCAGAGGAAAGAGCTTATGAGGAATGCAAGAAAAGATGGTCCACAACTTGGACTTATGCCTTGACATAGATGAATCCTACAGGCTCATCTCAGTATAATTTTTTAATTGAAATTTTATTTTATCTTGCTGCAGTGGTGGTTTTCAACTTTCATCCATTTGCAAATTTATGAGTTTCACATTTTTCTACCACTCTCCCCTTCCTCCTCCTTCCCCATGGCAGTGTATAGTCTGGTAAAGGTTATACATGAGCATTCCTGTTTAACATATTTACATATTAGTCATGTTGTGAAAGAGAAATTAGAACTAAGAGGAAAGGGTGAAAAATCATGAAAGGGGCAGCTAGGTGGTGCAGTGGATACAGCCCTGGAGTCAGGAGTACCTGAGTTCAAATGTGACCTCAGGCAACTAATAATTACCTAGTTGTGTGGCCTTGGGCAAGCCACTTAACCACCATTGCCTTGCAAAGACTAAAAAAAAACAAACAAAAAATCATAAGAAAGGTAGTAAAAATATAAAAACAGGTTTTTTTAAAACTGAGTATGGTATTTTTTAACTCGAATATGGACAGTATTGTCCATAACGGGTCTCTCGGGGTTGTCCTTGATCTCTGAACTGATGAAAGGAGCTGCATCTATCATATTTGATCAAAACACAATGTTCTCCTACTTCTGTGCTCCTGTACTCCTACTCACTCAGTATTATTTCACACAAATATTTCCATTCTTCTCTGAATTTAACTGCATAATATTCATATATTGTAACTTGTTCAGTCATTCCTCAATCACCTCATTATCATCGTAAAATAAGAACATTCATCCTCTGGGCACTGAGTTTATTATGGGAGAGTATACCACAAGTTGTTTTTTTTTATTTTCTGGAGGGAGGATATTTGGTAACAAACCTTTATAAGATGACATTTTAAGATAATGTCTTAACTAATAATAATATCAATAGTAGTAGTAGTAGTAATAATCGCTAGAATTGATGTGACACTTTAATGTTGTCAGGAAGACACTCCATTTATATTATTATATTTGATTCCCACACCAATTCCATAAAGCATGTGGTATTATTATCCTCATTTTATAGATAAGAAAACTGAAGCAGACCAAGTTTATGTGATTTTCCCAGAATCACATAGTAGTAAATAGCCAAAGGAATTATTCAAATTCATTTTTTCTGGGTTTAGTGTTCAATACAATATCCCCTGCCCTACTCTATTGTCTTTGCTAAGGAGAAAACAACTGATGGGAGGAACACATGAATTACAATGGTAAGAGTAGATATCCACAAGGATAGCCCTGAGTGAGCATAGTGTCTCTCTGAGTCTGTGTGTGTGTGTGTGTGTGTGTGTGTCTTTCTCTCTTTATGTCCATTTATCTATCTATAGATCTATCTATGTATCTGTCTATCAGTCTATCTCTCACACACATGAACACACATATATACACACATACACCTTAACACAAACACATACACACACACACACACACACACACACACACACACCAGATTCTATTTTTATGAAGACTTTACCTGAATATTTCTCAGATGATAGTGGCTTCCCACAAATTATCTTGTATTTTAAAATTATACATACCCAAACCCACAGTCATGCTCACATCGACAAATACATAATATACACATACATACAGTGTATATACATATGTACAGAAATAAAAATATTCATAAACATATATATATATATATATATTTATATAGTAAGTGGTACAGTAAAAAGAGTACTAGACTTGGAATCAGAAAGATGAGTTGAAATTCATCCTCAGGCATTTACTAGCTGCGTGACACTGGGGAAGACATTTGACTCTATCAAGCTAAGATAGAGCTCATGTGTAAAATGAGCTGGAGCAGGAAATGCAGACCACTCTAGTATCGTTGCCAAGAAAGGAGTCATGGAGAGTCAGACATGATTGGAAAATAACAAATATGTGTCTGAGTGTATCTATGTACTTGTTTTACATACGTATAGGTAGGTACATATCTGAATGTGCCTACATATTTCTATGCATGTGTGTATATATGTTTATTCAGAGATGTGTTATGTATATGATGTGCATGTATTTCCCTTCTACTAGAATATAAGATTCTTGAAGGCAACAGATATTTCTGATTTTTTATCTATATTCATTTAAACAGGGCCTGCCACATATTAAATGTTTTATAAATTTTCCTTGGTTTTGACTGAATACCATCATTAACTTACTCTATAAATGTCTTCACAAGAAACATTGTGCATTTGACTAGTTAAGTCATTTTGATATTTAGAATGGATAACAAAGCAGGGATTTGATTATCATCTTTATAACCACCTTATGCCATGCAGAGGAAATTTGTAGTAAAAAAGGATGGTCTAATGTTTAAAAAGAAATGGTTTTTCAAAGACAAACTTCAAAATCTTTCCTACCATTAATTTTGTTCATCCCCTCCCCAAATCAGGTTCTCAGAGTTATCTATTTAGGATTTTTTTTCAAATTCTTTTTGTTTTCCAATTATATGCAATAATTGTTTTCAGTGTGCATCCTATGGAAAACTTTTGAATTCCACATTTTCCTACCTTCTCTCCCCCTTCCCCATGTCAGGAAATAATTTGATACAGGTTGAACATATATAATTATTTTTAACATATGTTCATATTAGTTGTTATGAAAGAAAAACTAGAAGTAAAGGAGAAAAAACATGAAAAAGCAAGAAAAAACAGAACAAATTTTACTTAAAAAGTGAACACTATGTGCTATGCTCTACATTCAGAATCCATAGTTTCTTCTGTATATGTGGATGACACTTTCCTTAATAGGTCTCTCAGGATTGTTCTTGATCACTGAATCACTAAGAGAAGTTGCTTCCATTGTAGTTGATCATCACACGGTGCTGCTGTTAATATGTACAATGTTCTCCTGGTTCTACTCACTTTTTCTGCATCAGTTCATGAAAGGCTTTCCAGGCTTTTGTGAAGTCAGACTATTCATGAAATCTTACAGAACAATAGAACTCCATAGCATTCATATAGTTTATTCAGCCATTCCCCAATTGATGGGCATTATAAGTAGTATTTCACAAAATTTTATAAATACTTCTTTTAGTTAATCTTAGCTTTAAAATGTCTTTCATCTTCCTTATCTCTTTTAGTTTGATCTACTTTTTACTTTTGTTTTCTCTGAGATCAGAATTGCTATCCTGTTATCTTTTTTTCTTCAGCTGAAGCATAGTATATTTTGTTCCAGTCCTTTACCCTGTGTGTATTTCCCTGCTTCAAATGTGTTTCCTGTGAACACCATATTCTATGGTTCTAGTTTTTAATCCACTCTACTATCCACTTCTATTATTATGGGAGAGTTTATTCCTTTCATATTCACAATTAAGAATGCTACTTCTGTATTTCCTTTAACCCTGTCTTTCCTATATTTGTACTTTTCTCTTCTCCCCCTTATTCCTACTCACTAATGTTTTGCTTCTAACAGTTGCATGTCCCAAATCTACTCTTCCTTATATCAGCCCCTTTCACTTTTCTTCTCCTTTTCCCCTATTAAATTACTTTATTTTGCTTTAACTTAACTTAGCTTTATTTTTACTTTTGCCTTCCTTTTATCAGCATCACCTTCTCCTTTCTTTCCCCTTCTTTCTGCTTCCCTATAGGATGGGTTAGATACCTTTTTATTCTTAAATATCTTTTCAATAGAAAATATTTTAATTTTTTATTTATTTAAAGCATTGTATTTAAGTAACTTGTCCAAGGTCACAAAGCTAGACAATTATTAATAGTTAGACAATTATTAAGTGTCTGAGGTTGGATTTGAACCCATGTCCTCTTGATTACAGGGGTGGTGATTTATCTGCTGCACCATCTAGCTGCCCCAGAAGGTTTCCTTCTATTGGATCAGGAAAAGACTCCCTGAAAGATTCCCTGGTCTTGCATACTCTGATTAGTGCCTTCAGAAAATCTACCTCTCTGTTCAGAAAACATTACTATTTTCTCAGTTATGCTACAAAACTACATAGACCTAACAAAATCTGAGACACTTTTAGCTTTCATTTAGCTCCAATAGAGGTTATAATGGTCCAAATGTCAACAACTGTTCCATTTGTGGAAAAAAAAGAAAAATTGCCTTTAAATGAAACTTCCAAATGCTGACATGAATTAAATAACTGATGGCTGGAACATATCTAAGTGTAACAATCTGATTAGTCTGTAGTCAAATCAAATACATTCTATGCACCCAAATAGCAGCAGAATTAAGTCAGTTCAAGACATATAAAGTTGGAAATTTCAAAACCAGTGGGAAGAAAGAAAAAACACTTTTGGATTTATGAATATTTTTCATGATATGATGTTGACAAGGAGCAAAAAAAAGGGCACTAAACTTTGAATCAGGAGATCTGTGTTTGAATTCCATTTCTCACTTTTCATCCCCATCTCAAGTCCACTGCATCTGCCATTTTCATTCTTATGTCATATGCTGGAATAGATCTGTTAGCTAGCAAGGTACAAATTTTCAGTATGGGGGTATTTCATTTATACATGTACCAGGGAAATGGCAGAAGATGACTCCCAGGCAGAAGTAGGTATCATCTCTAGAGAAGAGATAGCATATCATATTAATAGTAACAACACCTAGCTGTGTGGCCTTGGGCAAGCCACTTAACCCCATTTGCCTTGCAAAAACCTAAAAAATAGTAACAATAATAAAAACAGTACAAATTTTATTAACTTATTTTATTAACTTGATACGAACTTTAACTGTCTAAGACTAGATAGGAATATTACCTCTCAACCTCAGTCAATCAAAATTTCCTACCTCAAAGGGGAAGCAGAAAATATTAAATATGAATGGCTTACCACTGATGTGATGTTTGTCCTTCATTCTCAAAGAAGACATCAGAGGAGATGATTCCATGACAAGTACAGGAATTAGATTAGAATGGGGGGATGCTAAATCAGCAGTTTAATTTTGCCCACAGAGCCATCTGAATCAAGTGGCCAGATATGAATCAAGACAACTGGAGATGTTCCTAGATGGTCCTGGTTTCTTTCTTTTTTATAAGTATTATCTTATTTTAATTTCATAACACTTGAGTTCAGACTTTCTTCACTGCAAATCTAATGCTCTACTTGGATTTCACTTTTTTAAAAAAGATTTTATTTATTTTGAGTTTTACAATTTTTGCCCTAATCTTACTTCCCTCCCCCCACCCCCACAGAAGGCAATTTGGTAGTCTTCATATTGTTTCCATGGTATACATTGATCCAAATTGAATGTGATGAGAGAGAAATCATTTACTTAAGGAAGAAAGAAAAGTATAAGAGATAGCAAGATCAGACAATAAGATATCAATTTTTTTTTAAATTAAAGGTCTTTGGTCTTTGATCAAACTCCACAGTTCTTTCTCTGGTTACAGATGGTATTCTCCATTGCAGACAGCCCCAAATTGTCCCTGATTGTTGCACTGATGGAGTGAGTGAGTCCATCAAGTCCATTGCCCCATGTTGCTGTTAGGATGTATAGTGTTTTTCTGGTTCTGCTCATCTCACTCATCATCAGTTCATGCAAATCCCTCCAGAATTCCTGAATTCCCATCCCTCCTGGTTTCTCAGAGAACAATACTCTTCCATGACATACATATACCAAAGTCTGCTTACCCATTCCCCAAATGAAGGAAATTTACTTGATTTCTAATTCCTTGCCACCACAAACAGGGCTGCTATGAATATTTTTGTATAAGTGATGTTTTTACCCTTTTTCATAATCTCTTCAGGGTAAAGACCAAGCAGTGGTACTGCTGGATCAAAGAGTATATGCATTTTTGTTTCTCCTTGGCTGTAGTTCTAAATTTCTCTCCACAAAGGTTGAATGAGTTCACAGCTCCACCAACAATGTATTAGTGTCCTAGATTTCTCACAACCCATCCAACAATGATCATTATCCTTTTTGGTCATATTGGCCAGTCTGAGAGGTGTGGAGTGGTAGCTCAGAGAAGCTTTAATTTACATTTCTCTAATAATTAATGATTTAGAGCCATTTTCATATGGCTATGGATTGCTTTGATCTCCTCATCTGTAAATTGCCTTTGCACATTTTTTGACAATTTGTCAATCGGGGAATGGCTTTTTGTTTTAAAAATATGACTCAATTCTCTGTATATTTTAGAAATGAGTCCTTTGACAGAATCATTAGTTGTAAAGTTTGTTTGCCAACTTACTACATTTCTTTGTATCTTGGTTACACTGTTTTTTCTGTACAAAAGCTTTTTAATTTAATGTAATCAAAATAAACTAGTTTGTTTTTAGTGATGTTCTCCATTTATTCATTACTCATAAACTGCTTCCCTTTCCATAGATCTGACAGGTAAACTTGTCCTTGATCTTCTTGTTTACTTATAGCATTGTTTTTTATGTCTAAATCCTAAATCATGTACTTCAGAGAAAAAGGTATATTCCTTTCTATCCCCATTCAGTTTCCTCCATAAGTCTATCATATCTAGTTTTACAAACAATCCATTTACCTCCTTAACTTCTTTCTTGTGTATTATATGATTAGATTTATCTAGATCTAAGAGTGGGAAGTTGAGGACTCCCACTAGGAGAGTTTTGCAGCGTATGTCTTCTTGTAGTTCTTTCAGCTTCTCCTCTAAGAATTTGGATGCTATCCCATTGGGTGTAAATATATTCAGTATTGAAATCACTTTATTGTCTATGGTGCCTTTTAGGAGGATATAGTTTCCTTCCTTATCTCTTTCAGCACTATCTATTTTTGCAGCTGCTTTGTCTGAGATAAAGATTGGTACCCCTGCTTTTTTCACTTCAGCTGAAGCAAAATATATTTTGCTACAACCTTTTATCTTTACTCTATATGTATCTCTCTGCTTCAAATTAGTTTCTTGTAAGCAGTATATTGTAGGATTCTGGCTTTTATTTCACTTTGCTATACACATATATTTTAAGAGAGAGTTCATCCCATTTTCATTCCAATGTTATAATTACTAACTCTTTATTGCTGTCCATGCTATCTTCCCTCTGTTTGTATTTTCCCCCCTTTCCCCCTTTATCTGTATTCCCCATCATTTTGTTTCTGAATACCATCTCCTTCAATCTGTTTGCCCTCATCCTTTCCCCTTTTCCCTTTTCCTTTTCCCTTCCCTTCCTTCTAATTGTTCCCCTTTTCTCCCCCCTCTGTCTCTTTATACCCCTCCCCTTTTCTCCTTTTAATACTTGAAAGTTAAGATGTTTTTTAGTTTATTGAGTATGTGTGTAAGTTAACTTTAAGCCAAGTCTGATGAGAGGAATATTCAGGAATATTCTCATCTCCTCCCATCTTCCTCTCTATTACCATAGGTCCTTTGTACTTCTTAATGTAATGAGATTTACCCCATTCAGTCCCTTCCCTCTTCCCGTCTCCTTCCTGTCCCCTTTTTTTATGGAGGAGGTGTTTTTAAAATCATTCTGAGTCATAGAAAATTCTGAGTATCCATCACTTCTAGCTAAGTATATTCTATCTATTAGAGTTACAGTTCTTGAGAGTTATTAGATTCTTTCTCCCAAGTAGGGTTATAGCCAATTTCATCCCATTGGATATGAGTCTCATGGATAAGTTGTGAGTGTCCTTCACTTTAGGCTAGGTATATTCTCTCTGTTAGAATTACAATTCTCAAGAGTTGTGAGATTCTTTTTCCCATGCTGCTATATATAGCCAGTTTCATCTTATTAGAGAGAAGTTTTTTTTTCTTTACCCCCCCCCTTTTTTACCTTTTCATGTGTCTCTTGAATCTCCTGTTTGATGTTCAAATTTTCTATTCATCTCTGATCTTTTCATCAGGAATTTTTGAAATTTTTCCATTATTTCCAATTCTTCCATCTTTTCCCCTGAAAAAGAAGGCTCAGCTTTGCGGGATTGTGGCTTCTTGGCTGCATTCCAAGATCCTTGCTCTTTGGAATATCTTGTTCCAGGCACTTCCATTCCTTAATGTTGATGCAGTCAGGTCCTATGTAAACCTTACTGTGGCTCCTTGGTATTTAAATTGTTTAAATTGTTTCTTTCTAGGTTCTCTTTTATCTGATAGTTCTGGAATTTGGCCACAACGTTCCTTGGCATTTTCATTTAAGTATCTCTTTCCAGAGGGGAGAGATGGATTCTTTCAATAACTAATTTTCCCTCTGCTTCCATGATAACAGGGAAATTTTCCATCACTACATCCCCTAAAATTAAGTCCAGGCATTTTTTCTCTTCAATATTTTCAGGAAGACAATAATTCTCAGGTTGCACCTGCTTAATCTATTCTCCAGGACAGTGCTTTTTCTGATGAGGTATTTTACATTTTCTTCTATTTTTTCTATTTTTTAGTTTTGTTTAACAGGCTCCTGCTGTCTCATGAAGTCATTAGTTTCTGCAGACTATTATTTTTTTTTGGGGGGGGGGGTTTTCTTAATTTACTGCTTGCAACTCCTTTCCAATTGGTCAATTCTATTTTTGAAAGAGTTTTCCATTTGAGCAGTTGAGGTTTTGAGAGAATTATTCTCATTTTGTATTTGTCTGATTGTATTTTCCAATGATTTATTTTCTTGTTCAAGGTGTTAATCTTCTCTTGAGTTTCTTTTCACAAATTTTCCAATTGATTTTTAAACTCCTTCCTTATTTCTTCAAGATGTCTTTCTGTGCTGGAGACCAGATCATATTCTCCTCAGATGTTCTAGGTCTCTTTGAGTTTGGGTCTTTTCCTTCCCAGAATTTTTCTATGGATCCACCTTTCTGCTGACCTTTCTTCATTTTTCTAAGACCTTGAGTTGGGGGGGGCTGGTTCACAGAGTTTTGATGTTGGAATCCCTAGAGGCTTGATTCACTGAGTGTAATATCTCCAGCTGGCCAGTAGGAGGTGTTGGTTGCTTTCTTTGAAGTGTCTGTGACCTTGACTGAAGCATTCTTTCTTGGCCTACAGGGAGTGATTGAAACTGTTAAATACTTTTGTCTTCAATCAATGGTGGGCTTTACCTGGGGTGAGGTCATCCCTCTCCCTATTGTCAGCTGGGCTGGTTCTTCTGCTCACATACCTGTGCCTGGGGCAGAAGTAGTTTGTATTGTGTTTGTTCTGGGAGGAGACTTCAGCTGAAATGGAGATGTGGACTGGATTGTTCCTCCCCACCAGAGTAGCCCAGGGATGATTTCCACAGCTCTCATGCATTGAAACTCTCCCCCCACCCTGTCACCAAGCTCCAGATGGTCAGCACCACCACCAATGCCTCTGCTCTCTACTTGACCCAAGCCCCTGCTGTCTACAAGGCTCTAGACCTGCCACAGATCAAGCAGGTCTGGTTCTTGGACCCTCAGTCTCCCGGGGCTCCAACCTCTGAGCCCAGACTCACCCACAACTGCGGGAGACAGATGCTGAGGTAGATGTTCTTTCTCCTGCCTTTTTGTCTGGGTTTTGTGGATTGGATTTCTGATAAGATGTTTGTTTCATATTATATATGGGGAAAGGTCAGGAGATTTTAGAACTGAGCCTGTTTTCTCTCCACCATCTTGGCCAGAAGAGACAATGGTAACATTTTCAATTGAAAACAAAAAGAAAAAAGAATCATCAAAATTTAAAATACACAGAATAGAGCAGAAGGAAGTTCAGAAGAAGACAGAGAAAAACATGGATTTATAGGTCCTATTAAATTTAATAGTTACTTTCTTTTTTAAATCTATATTATTTGGAACAGAAACCAAATTGTGTATCTCCATATACATGGTAAAACAAAAAAAATGATGACTGTATATGGAATTGTGCATCTATTTAATGTCCAGATTACTTTATTTTGTTTGTTTTTGCAAGGCAATGGGTTTAAGTGACTTGACCAAGTTATGTAACTTTAGCTTTTCATATCTGTCCTTTTTGCCCACAATTCTTTCAGTTCTTTTCAGTGTATGAATTTTTTTTAAAAAAGTTATATTAATAGTTCCATTTTCTTTCTTTTCTTTTCCTTTTTTCTAAAATAGAATTTAGAAAACAACTATGTATAAGGAAACTTACAGCATTATAGACAATCTTCTTTTCTTTATGTGTGGAAATATCTATTGTTTGTTTGTCAAGTTCATAATAGAAAATATTACACATAAATATTTTAACCAAGCAATGTAATATTTGCACGGTACTATTATAAATATTATGGAAGATGGAAAGTTTAGGTGAGTTCCAACCATGGAGACTACAAGTTATAATAGAAAACTCCTTCACTTCTTTTTGGTATCCAGGCAACAAATGCTTATGCTTAGGTACATATCCAGCTCTCCATTTCAGCTAGACCAAGACTTATTATAATAAGATGGAAATTTATATAGTACCCTGAGACATTAGCATGAAAACCTAATGGCCAAATCTGTAACCAAGGAAAGATAATCAGACCTTTCTTTGCAGCAGAATGTAAGATCCAGAAATAGTGAAATATAGACTGCTTCTTATCATTTCCAGTCCTATATTTATGTATGTCAATAATGAAAAAGTACAGTTTTTTAAATTTAGAAATATAAACATACAGTTTTTATATGTAGGAATATATACAATTTAGTCTTATTGAATCCATTATTTCTTTTTGTTCTTGTTTGCTTCTTTTTTTAATGCTTCTCTTTTTTGTTTCTTTTGAGTCTTGTACTTTGGAAGTCACATTTTTATATTAAAATCTGACCTCTTCATTAAAAATTATTGAAAGTTCTCCATTTCATTGATTATAAAGATTTTTCACCTGAAGAATTATGCTTCATTTTTCTGGGTAGAAGAGATTTTAGTTGTAATCTTAGTTTTCTCCTCTGGAATATCCCATTCTACAGCCTTTTATCTTTTAAATAGAAACTGCTAACTTTGTCTTATTTTTCACTGTTGTTTTTTGGTATTTGAATTGTTTCTAACTACTTGCAATATTTTCTCTTTGACCCAGGTGCTCTGAAGTTGTCTACAAACATTCCTAGGAACTTGCATTTTGAAATATCTTTCAGGAGGTGATTGGTGTGATCTTTTACCTTTTGACTTTAGAATATCAGGATATTTTTTCCAGATCATTTCTTGAAAGATGATGTCTGAAGGGCAAAAACATTATCTGTACAAAAATGTTCGTAGCAGCTCTGTGGTGGCAAAGGAATGGAAACAGAGGGAATGGCTTAACAAACTGTGGTATATATGTATGTGATGGAACACTATTGTTCTATTAGAACCCAGGAAGGATGGAAATTCAGGGAAACCTGGAAGGATTTGCATGAACTGATGCTGAGTGAGGTGAGCAGAACCAGAAGAACATTGTACACCCTAACAGCAACATGGGAGTGATGATCAAACTTAATGTACTTGCTCATACCCATAGGGCAAAAATCAGGCACAATTTTGGGATATATGCAATGGAGAATGCCATCTGTATCCTGAGAAAGAATTGTGGTGTTTGAACAAAGACCAAGGACTATTAACTTTAATTTTTTAAAAATTTATCTTATTTTGGAATTCTACTTTATCTCATAACATGTTTCTTTCTTAATGATATGCTTTCACTCTTATCACACTCAACTTAGATCAATGCATACTGTGGGAATGATGTAAATACTAAGCAACTGCATTCTGTGGGGTGGGGTGGGGGAGGGAAGCAAGATTGGGGGAAAAATTGTAAAACTCAAAATAAATAAAACTTTTCTAAAATAAAATTAAACCCCCCCCAAAAAAAGACAGACATTGAATTGTCAAATAAAATAAGGATCTGTTTTTATGGGGAGAAAATAAAACAGGTAAATCATTTTCTAACTTGATGTAAAAATAAAGAAAAAAAACCTAACGACCAGTATCAAAACTGAAAAAAAGTGAATTCACATCCAATGAAGAAAATTAACTGACATGGTCTGATATGATCATTTTGTTCATTTTGTTTTACTGTTTTTCTTTGTTTCAAGGTAAATTTAGAAACTACTGTGAGATAGATATAAAAGCATTAATACAATTTAATTTTTAAAAGAAAAAAATGAAAGAAAGATGATCTCTGGGCTCCTTTTTTAAAAAAATATTCAGTTAGTTCAATGACTGTTATTTCACCTCAATCTGTTTTGTAGATGTTGTTTTTTCCAATGGCGTAGTTCAAATTTTCTTTTGTTTTTAAATTTCTTTGGTTTTCTTAAATTTCTTTGGTTTATTGTTTTATTTATTCTTGATATTTCATGGAATCATTAACATTAATCAACCAGGTCTAATTTTTAAGAAATTATTTTTTTCAGAGAGCCTTTGCATTTCCTTTTCCATTTGGCTAATTCTACATTTTAAGGAGTTCTACTCTATCATGGATTTTTGTTGCTTTTTTATTATTTATTTTATTTTTATATTTTTTTCACATTACTATAATAGTCTTGTTGAAAAAGTAACCATAATCTCCCCTCCCCCATAAAAATAGAGAAACCTAAGGGGAAAAAAGTGAAAGGAAAAAAATAGTGCGCTTCAATCAGTATTTAAATACCATCAGCTCTGTCTTTGGGATGGATCGCTTTCTTTATCATGCCCATCAAATATTTTTTTCTCACAGCTGCTAATGCTAACTGTATTTCCCTCTATCCTATTTCCCCCCACACCAATTTATTCCCTCTCTCCTTTCACCCCATTCCCTCTTCAAAAGTCTGCTGTATTTGACTACCCTCTCACATGGTCTTCCCTCTATTGTATCACCTACACACCCCTCCCCTCCTCCTGTCCTCTTTCTTCCATCCCTTTCCTCTCCTTTTTTCCTCTAGGGTAAGACAGATTTCTATACCCTATTGAGAGTGTATATTATTTCCTTTCAGAGTCACTTCCAATAAGAAAGAAGGTTCATTCATTAACCCCCTCCTCTTCCCCCTTCCACTCCTTTGCAAAAACTTTGTCTTCACTCTTTTATGAGAAATATCTCAGCCTATTTTACCTTTCCTTTCTCTTTCTCCTAGTATATTCCTTTCTTATGCACTAACTTCATCTTTATAATATATTCTATCTTCATATTAACTCCCTCCTATGTTTTTGTCTATATATTTTCCTTCTCACTGCCATAATAAATAAGAAGATTAATATGAGTTTTCATATGACTATTCCTATGCAGGAATACAAGCAGTTCAACATCATTAAATTCCTCATAATTGGCCCTTCTTGTCTACACTCTCTGCTTCATCTGAGTCCTGTACTTGAAGATCAGATATTCTGTTCAGTTCTTGTCATTTCCACAGGAAAGTTAGAAAGTTCCTTATTTCATCTAATGTTTATCATTCCCCTGAATGTGTATATTCAGTTTTTTGGGTAATTGATTCTTAGTTGTATTTCTAGCTCTTATGCCTTCCAGAATATCATATGATAAACACTATAAATCCTTAGATGTGGCTAAATCCTGTCTAATCCTGCCTGTAACTTCATGATATTTGATGTGTTTCTTTCTGGTTGCTTGTAATATTTTCTCCTGGACTTGGGAGCTCTGGAATTTGGCTATAATATTTCTGGGAGTTTTTAATTTTGGGATCTCTTTCAGTAGATGATTTCTGTCAATGCCTATTTTGCTCTTTTCTTCTAGTAAACCAGGATAATTTTCCTGTAGAATTTCTATAAAATTGAAGTTGAGGCTCTTTTCCTCGTCATGACTTTCAGGTTGCCCAATAATTTTTTAATTATCTCTTTTGGATCTATTTCCCAGATCAGCTGCTTTTTCCAATGAGATATTTCCCATTTTCTTTGTTTTTTTTCATTATTTTGGTTTTGTTCCATTGTTTCTTGATTTTTCACAGTCATCAGTTTCCCCTAACTCCATTCTCTATTCAAGGGAATTATTTTCTTCAGAGAAATTTTTCCATCTTGCCAATTCTGCTTTTTAAGATATTCTTCTCCTCATTCACTCTTTGGATTATTTCTTCAACTTGTCCTAAACTTGTTTTTAAATGTTATTTTCTTCAGTATTTTGCTATATCTCTTCAACAAGTTGCTGACTTGATTATTATGAGTTTCCTTCAGTGCTCTTATTTCTCTTCCCAATTTTTGCTTTACATCCCCTTACTTAATTTTCAAAATCTTTTTCAGCTCTTCCATAGCCTGAGATCAATTCAAATTTTTCTGGGAGGCTTTGGATATAGAAGCTTTGTCTTTTCATCTACTAAGTGTGTATTTTGATTAGCCATGGAACCAAAGTAATTGTCTTTGGTCAAATTCTTTTTCTTCTGTTGTTAGCTTATTTCCCTGGCCTACAACATGATTTTAACTCTTTGTTAATATGGGGCTCTGCTTACTGAGTGGAGGATGCATTTCCCAAAATTTCTGATAGATTTTGCAACTGTTTTCAACCCCACCCCCAGGGACCTCAGTTCCCTCAAGGTCTGATGAGAGGCTTGGTCTGCTCTCCTGGTCTGTTCTCTGGTCTGTGTATGATCACAACTACTCCCCTCAGCCCTGGAGCTGTGAGGAGGGACCCTGAACTGCAATGGTAGTATGGGGGTCCCAACTAAGACCTGGATCTGATTCTGGGCAAAGCAATAGAGTCCTGTCCCAGGGATAGTGGAGAGGCCTCCAAAATTAACTCTGACCCCCTTACTTTCCATGGATCAAGCACTCTAGAAGCAGCTGTTGAATGGCTCCCTAGGCTTGCTTCTGGTTTCCCTACCAGGTCTGCTCTTGGGCATGTGTTGATCTTGGCTCCCCACTCCCTTTGGTGCAGCAGTGTTTATCCCACTGAATTTCCAAGTTGTCCTTGGCAATCCTTGGATAGAGATGTCTGGAAATTACTCTCTCCCCACCCCTCCAGGGACCCAGATGCCCCAAAGGCTATTCCTGTCTATCTGGAACTGGTTTGCTCTAGTACTGCAGTCCTATCCTACCCCAGTGGAACAGATCCTTCCCAAGGATCTTCCAAGTTGTCTGTGGCTGGAAAATTTTTTCACGTGTTGGTTCCAACACTCTAGAATTTGGTTAGAGTATAATTTAAAGGCATTTGAAGTGGTTTGGGGGAGAACACATGGAATTTCCTGCTGGAGTCTGCCTTATTGGCTCTTTTGCTAATTTTTGACTCTCTCTCTCTCTCTCTCTATATATATATATATATATCTATATATATAGATATATATATATATATATATAGAGAGAGAGAGAGAGAGAGAGAAAGAGAGAGAGAGAGAGAGAGAGTCTATATATATATATATATATATATTAGAGAGAGAGAGAAAGAGAGAGAGAGAGAGAGAGAGAGAGAGACAATTTGGGGGGTATATAATCTGTGTCAGTATTTTTGTGCTTTCTATAACAAGCTCTTGACTTTTCTTCCATGATTTTCTTGAATAATTATCTTTCCTCAATTGTCTTCTACATTTCTTATTTGATTTTTTAAATTTTTAAAATTTTAAAAAATTTTGTTTTTAGCTCTTGAAAGAATTCTTTTTTGGGGCATCTGAGTTTGCATTTTGATCTTCCTTTTTTGTTATCAATAGTAGCTTTCTGTGGTCAAATTCTTTTTTTCTGTTTGTCCATTTTCCTAGACAATTTCCTGACTTTTAAATTTATGTTAAATTTGGACTCTGCTGCTAGAATGGAAGGGGCACAGTCCCAACCTTCGGGTTTTTTTTGTTGTTGCTTTTTGTGAAGCTGTTTTTTATAACTAGTTCTTGGGGGATCTATAAGATATCAGTTCTCAGGTGTTGTGATCTAAGGTGATCTACACTCCTGGACTTTGTTTTTATCTGTGAGGGATGGAAAATTCTTTTCTGCCTTTGAACTATGACTAGAGTCCCCACTCCTCTGCAGACACAAATTCTGGTGTGCTAATGATTCTTCTCATTCTGGAATTGAAACCAGCTACAATATGCATTTATATATGAATAATGCAACAGTGCTATCAAAGGGACCCCTGTAATTTCCTTCTGACTAGTTTTCTGACTCCCATCCTTCTCATTGTCTTTGGATTCAGAGCTCTAAGACCTGCTACTGTCAATTCCATTTACCTCAAGGTCTGCTAGGGTCTCGCTACTGGACTTCTCTACTTGCTTTTGAATTAAGCTATACTCTCACCTGGTGTGATAATTCTTTGCTGCTAACCTTCTCAGTTGTCTTGTCCTGAAAAATTGTTTCTCCTCATAATTTTTAGGTTCTTATACTTCATAATTTACTTTGAGTCATTATGTTATTGTTTGGAAAGGAATTTGGGAGAGTTCAAGGTGAGTCTATTACTTTTCTATGCCATTTTACCTCTGTCCTTCCCTAATCCCCCAAGTTGTTATATGCACAATTTTTATAACTTTTTGGATATGATTCAAAATTTTTCTCCAGAATGGTAACAGCAATTCACAATTCCAACAACTGTTCATTAGAATCCCCCTTTTTCGCCCACACCTTCTTCAAAATTCAAAAATTTACTTTTCTGCTCTTAGCCAAATGATAAGCAAAAGGTGCTTATCAGAGCTACATTTCTTTAATTATTAGGGCTTTAGAGTATTTTTCATAAGACTATAAATTACTCTAATTTCTTTTCAAAACTGCTTATTTATAACCATTGATAATTTTCAATTTAAAAAATGTCTCATTTTTATAGATGTGACTCTATCTCTTATATATTTGTGAATAGACCTTTTTCAGAGAAACTTGTAAATTCTCCATCCCCAATTTTGCTTCTATTTTGACTTTAAAGTTAACATACATACATATACTCAGTAAAGTTAAGAAACTTATCTTGCCTTTCAAGTATTTAAAGGGGAAAAGGGGGGAAGGGTAGGGGGGAGGAAAAAGAGAACTAACAGAAGGAAGAGAAGGAAAAAAGGGCAAAGGGAAAGGGGAAAGGGGAAACAAGTTGGATATAGGAGGACAAACATGCAGAAGGTGGTAGCATTCAGAAAAAAAAAAACACTGGGGAATATGGATATAGGGGGAAAGGGGGAAAATACATCAGAGGGAAAATAACATGGAGGGCAATAAAGAGTTAGTAATTATAACTCTGAATGTGAGTAGGATGAACTTTCTGTTAAAACGTAAGTGAATAGCAGAGTGGATTAAAAACCACAATCCTACAATATGCTGTTTACAAGAAACTCCTTTAAATCAGAGAGATACATAGAGAGTAAAAGTAAAAGGTTGGAGCAAAATATTTTGCTCCAGCTGAAGTGAAAAAAGCCAGAGTAGCAATCTTTATCTCAGACATAGCTGCTGCAAAAATAGATATCGTTAAAAGAGATAAGTAAGAAAACTTTATTCTCCTAAAAGGTAACATAGACAATAAAGTAAATTTCAATATTAAGTATGTATGCACCAAATTCTTAGAGGAGAAATTGAAGGAGTTACAGTAAGACATAGACAGCAAAACTCTACTGGTAGAAGACCTTAACCTCTCACTCTCGGATTTTGATAAATCCAACCATAAAATAAACAAGAAAAAAGTTGAGGAGGTAAATAGATCATTAGAAAACCTGGATATGATAGACAATTAAAAGAAAACGAATGGGAATAGAAAGGAACATACTTTTTTCTGCAGTACATGGCACTTATACAAGAATTGACCAAGTACAAGGGCATAAAATTCCAATAATTAATTGCAGAAAGGTAGAAATAGTGAATATATCTTTCTCAGATCATAATGCAATAAAAATCATATGCAACATTGGGCCAGGGAGATACAGACCCAAAACTAATTGGAAACTAAATAACTTCATTGTGGATCAAGCAACAAATTATGGAAAGAATTAATTGTTTCATCCTAGATAATGACAATAATGAAATAACATACCAAAACTTATGAGATACAGTGAAGGCAGCTATCAAGGGACATGTTATATATTTAAATGGATACATGAATAAATTAGAGAAAGAGGAAATTAATTAACTAAGCATGCGATTAAAAAATTAGAGAAAGAACAAATTAAAAACCCCCAATTAAACACCAAATTAGAAATTCTAAAAATCAAAGTAAAAATTAATAAAATTGAAAACAAGAAAACCATTGAACTAATAAATAAAACCAAGAGTTGGTTTTATGAAAAAAACCAATAAAATTGATAAACCTCTGGTTAATTTGATTTAAAAAAAGAAAGAAGAAAACCAAATTCCTAGTATCATAAATGAAAAAGGTGATCTCACCACCAATGAGGAGGAAATTAGAGTTAAGTTGGATATTATTTTGTCCAATTGTGTGCCAATAAATTTGATAATCTAAGTGAAATGGATGAATATTTACAAAAATCTGAATTGCCTACTTTAAATGAAAAGAAAATTAAATAACTAAATGATCTTATCTCAGAAAAAAGAAATTCAACAAGCCATTATTGAACTCCCTAAGAAAAAAATCTCCAGGGCCAGATGGATTCACAAATGAATTCTATCAAACATTTAAGGAACAATTGGTTCCAATTCTGTATAAATTCTTTGGAAAAATAGGTGAAGATGGAGCTTTCTTACTTTTTTCTATGATACCAATATGGTGCTGATACCTAAATCAGAAAGTGTTGAAACAGGAAAAAAATTATAGACCTATCTCCCTGATGAATATAGGTGCAAAAATCTTATATAAAATCCTAGCAAAATGACTACAACAAGTTATCACTAGGATAATACATTATGACCCAGTAGGATTTATCCCAGGAATGTAGGATTAGTTCAATATTAGGAAAACTGTTATTATAATTAATTATATCAATAACAAACCTATCAGAAATCATATGATTATGTCAGTAGATGCTGGAAAAGCTTTTGACAAAATACAACTAGTATAACTTTTGAGAAGGCAGTCACTAAGAAATCCCTCAGCCTAATTGGAATATCCCCTGTCCCCCTTCTTCAAATAGAGTAAGCCAAATAATTTCTTTCTAAGGGGACAGTCTTAAGTCTATTCTGGGGGGTTGGAGTCTTCTATTTTTAAATTCTCACTAGACCCATAATTTTCTGTAATAACTAACATTATAAAAATCCTTTTTGATAAACTCCTGAAGCTATAATGTCATGATATTATTCTGTTAAAATTAACTACTTAGTTTCTCTTAATTTCTTTTATTTATTTATTTTTGGCATTACTTTGTACCCAAATTGTATTCTTTAGAATTAACCTTACTTTCTCATCTTTTTGGAATTCCCTTTCACAGAACTTTTAAAAATAACATTTCTTTTTTTTATGATTTCTTTATATAATATATGGAATATACACTTTCTCTTTCCTGATTCTTTTAAATGCAAATAAATTTCCCTTTTTAACACTTGCTTATTCAAATCTTCATGAAGTAATTCTCTCTCTCTCTCTCTCTCTCTCCCTCCCTCCCTCCCCCTCTCTCTGTCTCATTAGTCCTTTTTCTAAAAATATTCTTTTCTGCTAAACTTCAAGGTTGAAAGACAAGGGCCAGAACTGTAAAATGGATAAGCAGTGGAGAGGGAGAAGGAGGGGTAAAACATTCTGAGAGAATCACTGTGAAGAAGAGGGGAAGAGAAAAAATCAACAGTATTTTCTCATATTAGTATTCATTTATCTGTTCACACACTGTTCTCCAATCATGTAGATTAAAATTACCTTTGAAGCTCAAATCTCCTTTCTTTGGGAACCATGGAGAACATTCACAAGTGATTTATATAAACTTATCTATTTGTTTTTAGATAATTTCTAAGCCATTCTCTTTAGCCAGTTTCTTCAAAATATTTACATCTTGTCCTGGTTTCTTTCCTTCTATAAAAAGTTTGTTCCCTATTACACCCTCTGAACTTACTTGGGAAAAAAGTAAAATGATGCTGCTGCTTATCAGCTCTCATCAAGTCTTCCCTTCCTAATCATCCCAGGACTACCACAGCCTCACCAAAGGATTTTCTTCTCCTGAAAGACTATCTCAGTTTCCAGATGGCTTCAAGTCCCCTGCTCCTGTCCCATGTAAGGGCACCAAATGTAAGTTCCCCTGTCTACCAGGAGGTTCATTCAGCTCAGAAGGGAAAAGAAATATGTGTACACTTGAGTGGGATGCTAGCAGGACAACTAGCAGAGCCATAGCAGTATCAAACAGTTCTTAAAAGCAGAAAACCACAAAATTAGCTTACAGGATAAAAACAATAATGTCACTCTAATTTGGGCAAGATGTAACCTGGCAGGTTGAAACCCAGGTCAAGAAGTTTGGGAATAGAGCTATCAACAACTGAGGCCTTGAGTGACACATTTGTGTTATCATATCAGAGTTCTGTGGAAAGCCTTCAGCTCGAGGATCACCAGAGCTTAGGTTTTTTTAGCCATAACTGACCTTCTAACCCAAACTGGCTCGAGTGGCCATTAACAATCTCATATAAAGCAAAAGCAAAAAACTGATCTCATTAAAAGGGATAAGGAAGGAAACTGCATCTTCTGAAAAGACACCATAGGTAGTAAAGCTATATCATTATTAAATGTGTATGCACCTAGTGGTATTGCATCCAATTCCGAGAGGAAAAGCTTAATGAATCATAAGGAGACAGAAACAACAAAACTTTAAAGATTATGTATCTCTAGGGGTGGCTAGGTGGCGCAGTGGATAGAGCACTGGCCCTGGAGTCAGGAGTACCTGAGTTCAAATCCAGCCTCAGACACTTAATAATTGCCTAGCTGTGTGACCTTGGGCAAGCCACTTAAACCCATTGCCTATCAAAAACCTAAACAAACAAACAAACAAATAAATAAATAAATAAATAGAAATGATGGAACTCAACCCCCCCCCTCTAAAAACTAGATAAATATAACCACAAAAATAAATAAGGTGGAAGTTAAGAATGTGAAGGAAATCTTAGAAAACAGTTTTCCTCTGGAGAAAACTTAATGGGGATAGAAAATAATCTAACCTTTTCTTGGCAGTACATTGCAATATGCCAAAATTAACCGTGTACTAGGGCATAAATAACCTTATAAACAAATGCATAGTGACAAAAATAATAAATGTATACTTTTCAGATTATGATGCAATAAAAAATTACATGTAATAAAAGATCATGGAAAATATACCAGGGGTGGCTAGGTGGCGTAGTGGATAAAGCACCGGCCCTGGAGTCAGGAGTACCTGGGTTCAAATCTGGTCTCAGACACTTAATAATTACCTAGCTGTGTGGGCTTGGGCAAGCCACTTAACCCTGTTTGCCTTGCAAAAAAAAAACCTAAAAAAAAGGAAAAGAAACCAAAAATAATTTGAAAACTAATTGCAATTTTAATTGAAAACTAGTAACTTAATTTTAAATAATGAGTGCATCAACAGCAAATAAAAGAAATAATCAGTAATTATTTCCAAGAAAATGATAAGAATGAGACATCATACTAAAATTTCTGGTATGATTTTGAGGGTAATTTTGAGGGGAAACTTTATATCTCTAAGTGTTCATATGATAAGAGATCAATTAAAAAAGCTTGAAAAAGAACAAATTAAATATTCCCAATTAATTACCAAATTTGAAAATCTGAAACTCAAGGGAGACATTAAAAGAACTGAAAGAAAAAGACCATTGAACAAATAAATAAAACTAAGAGCTGGTTTTACTAAAAAGCCAATGACATTCAATAAAGAAGCAGACTATTAAATTAACCCACATAAATCATTAGCATTTCTACATATGAACAACAAAGCCTAAAAAAGAGATAGGAAGAGAAAGTCCATTTAAAGTACCTGAAGATAACAATAAATACTTGGGAATCTACCTTTGGAGGCATCAGAAACTGTATGAACACAATTACCAAACATTTCTCACCCAGAAAGTCAGATCTAAATAATTGGAAAAATGTCAATTGCTCATGGTAAGGTTGAGCTAATATAATTGAAATTACAATTCTACCCAAATTAAATTACTGATTCAGTGCCATACCCATCAAAATACCAAATAATTATTTTACTGAGCTAGAAAAAATAGTAACAAAATTCATCTGTATCAACAAAATGTCAAGAATATCAAGGGGGTGATGAAAAAATGCAAAGGAAGATGGTCTAGCTCTTCCAAATCTAAAACTATACTATAAAGCAGCAGTCATAAAAACTGCCTGGAACTGTTTAAGAAATTGCGTAATGGATCAGTGGATTAGGATAGGTTCAAAAGAAACAGTAGTAAGTGACCACAGTACTCTATAGTTTAGAAAAACCCAAAGTGATAGTTTCTGGGATAAGAACTCACTCTTTTTTTCTTTTTTCTTTTTTCTTTTTTTGTTTTTTTGCAAGTCAATGGGGTTAAGTGGCTTGCCCAAGGCCACACAGCTAGGTAATTATTAAGTGTCTGAGGCCAGATTGTAACTCAGGTACTCCTGACTCCAGGGTCAGTGCTGTATCCACTGCACCACCTAGCCACCCAGAACTTACACTTTGACAAAATTTGTTGGGAAAACTGGAAAATAATATGGCAAAAACTATACATAGATCCATATCTCACACCTTATATTAAAATAAGGTCAAACTGTGTATAGGATTTAGACATAAAGTGTGACACAAGAGATAAATTAATAGACCAAGAAGTACACTATCAATAAGATCTATGGAAAGGGGACAAATTTTTGACCAAACAAGAAATAGAGTACATTATAAATTTTAAAATGATTGATTTGGACTATATTAAATTAAAAAGGGTTTGTACTAATAAATCCAGTGCTGGAAAATTAGAAGGAAAGCAGAAAACTTGGAAACAATTTTCATAAAGAGTAGTTCTGATTAAGGTCTTATCTCTGTCAAAGGATATGAGTAGACAGTTTTCAACTGAAGAGATTAAAGCTATATATAATCATATGAAAAATGCTCCAAATCATTATATATTACAGAAAGAAAATTAAAACAAGTCTGAATGTATCACCTCACACCTATCAGTTTGGCTAAGATGACAAAAAGGGAAAAGGATCAATGTTGGTGATGTGGGAGGATTCAGACATTCATGAACTGCTGGTGGAGTTGTGAAATGATCCAACTATTCTGCAGTGCAGTATGGAACTATGCCCAAAGAGCAATATAACTCATCATAACCTTTGACTCAGAAATTTCAATTCTAGTTCTATAACCAGAAGAAATCATAAAAAATAGAGAAAGTCCCATATATCCCAAAATATTCATAGCAGCTCTTTTTGTAGTGGCAAAGAACTGGAAATTGCCGAGTGACCAAACAAGTTACAGTACATGAATACTATGGAATACTATTGTTCTATAAGAAACCATAAATCTCTTGAGAAAGCACAGAATGAATTACAGGATCTGATATTGAGCAAAGGGTGTATAACCAAGAGAACATTCTATGCATTAACAACAACATTTTTAGTTGATCAACCTTGCTGGATGCAGCTCAACTCAGCAATTGAAAGAGCTAAGATAATACTAGGAGGTTGACTATGGACAATGCTATCCCCATCCATAGGATGAAAAAGCAAAAGCAAAAACAAAAACCCTTCAGGATCTGATGAACACTACATTCACTTTTTTTCTTTGTTTTTATTGTTGTTGCTGTTTCTGCAAGGCGATGGGGTTAAGTGACTTGTCCAATGTCACTCAGCCAAGTAATTAGAAAGTGGCTAAGGCCAGATTTGAACTCAAGATCCTCCTGACTCCAGGACAAGTGCTCTATCTTCTGTGTCACCTAGTTGCCTATACATTCACTTCAAAACAAACAAACAAAAAATACTCTTATGTACTTCTTTGCCTTAATCCTATTACCTCATACAGTAAATTACTAATCTTTAAACATGTTTAACCCAAATTTATATGTACAATATTAACTTGTTTGGAACTGAGGGAGAGGGGGTGGAAAGGGAGGATGAAAGGAAATTTTGTAATTTAAAAACTATACATGTGTATATGGATGGATGTTGAAAATCTTTCATAGCATGTATTTGGAAAAATAAAATAACAATTAAAATAATTTAAAAATAAAACAAAATAAAATAAATTCTGCCTGGCTTCTCTACACCATTTTGGCTGGAATTCCTACCCAAATGTATTTTTAAAGGTCTTGTTTTCTTCTGTCACTTTTTGTTGCAAGATGCTAATATTCTCTTGCATTTCTTTCCCCAATTTTTTTATTTGGTTTTTAAAATGCTTTGTGAGTTCTTCTAAGAGTTCTCTCTGGGCTGAAGACCAATTCATATTTTCCTCCAAGAGTTTCTGCTCTTCTTTTCTGAGTTTCTGTTTTAACCATCCTCATCTCCAAGATAACTTTCAGTTCACCCTGCTTTTCTCTAACCTTTATTATTCATTTTGAGATTTGTTACTTATCCCAAGGGTCTTGTATTAGAGAAGGGGATTGCTCACAGACTTTTGGTTAGAGAACCTAGTGTCTTGCTAACTGGTCTAGGGTACTAGATGTTAGGAACTACATGGAGATGCTCAATGAATTGATTTGTAAGGATGACCTGAGGCTTTCTCTCTCTCTGGACCAATTGTACTAGGAATGTCACCTTCCACAGTCTGAGTTATTGGAGATGGTCAGAACTCCTGTGGCTATCCCTGGGCTGTCTTTAGGCAGTCCATTTACTGAACTGGACCTGCAGGACTGGACTTGCTATGTGATCGCTCTCAGAAAGTATTATCAGTACTGAGAAAATCAGCCACCTGCTCCCAGGGCAGTTGGGAAAGGTAGAATACCTGGAATTTTTTTTCACTGAACTGATAGTACTGAAATTTGGCTTTAATATTCTTTGGAGTTTTTCTTTTAAATCTTTTCCCTACTTTTTTTGTGAATTGTTTCAATTCCTATTTTATTCTCTGGTTGCAGGACATCAGGACAATTTTCCTTGATTATATCTTGAAAAATGCTATTCAGTGGAACTTCAAAAAAGCCTGTAAAGTCTTGCATGATTTGATGTTGAGTGAAATCAGAAGAACCATAAGAACATTATACATACTAACAGCAACATAGGGTGAAAGAAAGGTCTCTGACACAATGCAGAGGATTTATAAGGACACATGAATAACTTACAATATGATCCCTGGAAGTCAAAATGGCAGTGTAAGCAGTCACTACAATCTTCCCATATTCACCTCAAAACAACCATAAAATAGCACTGTAGAACTAATCATAGAATTGGAGAACCAGCAAGGGGAGAGGATGAAAAATCTTTTAGCCTAGGAAACTTAGAAGTATTACATGAAAGGTCCATCATTCCCACCAGGCCTCAACACATGCAAAACACCAGCAGTAGGACATCAGCTCACTACCAGGTAAGCTATCAGACAACTACACACTCCAGAGGGAACAGCCATCCCCCACACCACCTTCTCAGGACAGTTCAAGACATGTAGATCCTCCATAGGCCTCTAGAACACAATACCACAGCACAAGGTAAACTTCCAGGACCTGTAGCCACTGGCACAAGAAGCCCAAGAAGGTGCCCCTTCCATACTTGGGGCAGACCTCAAATTTAAATGAAAGGAAAAAAGGCCAAAAATTTAATAATATCAACAAAAAAGAAAATAATCATAGAAAGTTATTGTGGTGATAGGAAAGACATACTCAAAAAAATAGCAATGACAAAATAGCTAGGGACAAAATTACAGAGAAAAGTGGGAAGTGGTTTAAAGTCCAGAGGGAACTTATGGAAAAATTCAATAAAGGAGCTTAAAAATTATATAAGAGAGGTAGAAGAAAAATTGGAAAAAGAAAACAAACATTTAAAAGGGAGAATTAGCCAAATGGAAATGAATTAGTGTACAAACTAATAAAGGAAAACAACTCCTTAAAAATGAATTTTAGGCAAGTGATTGATAACTAATGACTTGATGACAAAGCAAGAATCCAAACAAATTCAAAGGAATGATAACATGGAAGAAAATTTTAAATACCTCATGGGGAAAATCACTGATCAGGAAAATAGTTTCAGGAGAGATATTATCATAATCATTGGACTGAACATCATAATCAAAAGGAAAACCTGGACATCTTTTTCTTTCTTTTCTTTAAAATTTAAATATTTTATTTATTTGTCTTTTCAACTATATGCAATGGTAGTTTTTACCAATCATTTTTTGCAAGGATTTGAGATTTTCACTTTTCTCCCTCCTTCCCTCCCTTCTCTCTTTCTTCCCCCTGAAAGAAAATAGTCGAGCACAGACTCTCCTTGTATAATCATGCTAAACATAGGTCCATTTTGATCATGTTATGAAAGAAGAATCAAATTTAAATGGAAGAAAATAATTAAAATTAATTAGAAAGAATGGCACAATATATAACATTTAAAAATTGGATATAGTAAGTTTTGACCTTCATTTAGATTCCACAGTTCTGTCTCTGGAAATAGATGATATTTTCCATCACAAGTCTTTTATAATTGTCTCATTATTGTACTGCAGAAATGAACAAATTTATCATAGTTAATCTTCACCCCATGTGCAGGAATGCTGTGGACACCAGGACACCATTCCTGGGCAACTCAGGTCTGAGGAACTCTGAGTCCATGCCTCCATTGCAGCTGAGTCCTCTTCCCAGAACAAACACAATTACAGACTACTTCTGCCTCAGGCACAGGTGTGTGAGCAGAAGAACCAGCCCAGCTGACAATACCAAGAGGAGTGACCTCACCACAGGGAAAAGCCCACCATTGACTGAAGGCAAAAGTATTCAATAGCTTCAATATCTCCTTTCAAGCTAATGAAGAAGACCTCAATCAAGGTCACAGGCACTCCAGAGAAAGCAACCAGTACCTCTTACTGGCCAACTAGAGAAATTGCCCTCAGTGAGTAAAGCCTCTAAGGATCCCAATACCAAACCCATGTGAACCAGCCCCTGCCCAACTCAAAGTCCTAGGAAAATGAAGAAAGGTCAGCAGAAAGGTGGATCCATAGAAGAATTCTTGGAAGGGAGAGACCATAACCCAGAGAGACGTAGAACCTCTGAGGAGAATATGATCTGGTCTCCAGCACAGAAAGATTTCCTTGAAGAACTAAGGAAGGAGTTTAAAAATCAACTGGAAAATTTGGGAGAGACAATTAATACCTTGCAACAAGAAAACAAATCATTAGAAAATACAATCGGTCAAATAAAAATGAGAATAAATTTCTCAGATCATCAATTGGGTAAATGCAAAAAAGAAAATAATTCTCTCAAAACCTCAATTGGTTAAATGGAAAGCTCTTTCTTCTTTTTTCTTTTTTATTTTATTTAATATTTATTCTCATTTCGTACAAGTAATTTTTATATATTAAAAAAATATTCTTAAGAGTAAACAAAATAACCCCTCTCCCCCAAAAATAGATTTGCTTGAGCGATAAAGTAAAGGGAAGAGAAAAAAATAAAAATAAAAATAAAAAATAATAGTAATAATTGTAGGTATGGCCAGGTGGTGCAGTGGACAGAGCCGCTATCCGGCCCTGTACACCCAACAATCACCCAGCTGTGTGACATGCAAGCCACCCCAACCCCACTTCCCTGCAAAAACCAAAAAAAGAAAAAAAAAGACCCAAAATAAAATAAAATAGTAATGATAGTAGGGGTGGCTGGGTGGGGCACAGAGCACTGGCCCTTGAGCCAGGAGTACCTGGGTCCAAATCCAGCCTCAGACACCCAACGATCACCCTGCTATGTGGCCCCAGGCAGGCCACCCAGCCCCATTTTCCCTGCATCCACCCAAATAAAAATAATAAAAATGTCCTTCAATCTGTGTGCCAACACCACCAACTCTGTCACTAGTGGATCACATTCTTTATGATAAGTCCATCACAAAACTTACTTCCATATTTTTCCACCATTGCCATTGCTGATCGCAACTCCCTCCTTTCCTATTTCTCCACTATCATGTACTATATTTTCTCTCTCCTTTCACTGACTCTGCTGTCGGGTAGCTGAGTGGCTCAGCAGATCCCTGGCCCTGGGGCCAAGAGGCCCCGAGCCCACACACCACCCCTTAGGCCCAGCATCCACCTGACCCTATGATCCCAGACAGGCCATCCAATCACAGCGCCTTGCTAGAAGTAAAAAAGAAAATGTATTATATTTGGCCACTCTCCCCCCATGGTCCATCCTCAACTCTTTCTTTCACATCCCCACCCCTTCCTCCTGTACCCTACCCTCCTTCTTACTCCAGATGTCTATACCCCAATGAGTATATATGCTGTTTCCTCTCCTAACCACCTGTGATGAGAGCAAAGATTCCCTCATTTTCCCCTCACCTTCCCCGCTTCCATATCATTACAATAGATCATTGTAATAAAGAAAAATCTTATTTTATGAAATATCTTGGCCTATTCCCCCCTCTCATTTTTCTTTCTCCCATTACATTTCCCTTTTTTCTATTGACTCCATTTTTATACCATATTTTATCTTCAAATTCAGCTTTCTTATGTGTTTAAACTATAAAAACTCCTTCTACCTTCTGTATTAACTGAGAAGGTTCATATGAGTATTATCAGTGTCATTTTTCTATACAGGAATACATGCAGTTCATCATCAAGTCCCTCATATTTTCTCCTTCTCCTCCAAACTCTACACTTCACCTTAGTCCTATATTTGAAGATAAAACCTTCTGTTTAGCTCTGGCCATTCCAACAGAAACATTTGAAATTCCCCTGTTTCATTGAAAGTCCATCTTTTTCCCTGGAAGAGGACATTCAACCTTGCTGGGTAGTTGATTCTTGGCTGCATTCTAAGCTCTTTTGCCTTCTGGTATATTATATTCCCAGCCCTATGAGCTTTTAATGTAGTTTCTCCTAAGTCCTGTGAAATCCTGATTGCAGTTCCATGGTATTTGAATTGTGTCCTTCTGGCTGCTTGTAATATTTTCTCTTTGACTTGGGAGTTCTGGACCTTGGCTATAATATTCTTGGGGTTAGATTTTGGGATCTCTTTCTTGGGGGATCTGTGGATTCTCTCCATTTCTATTTTGCCTTCTGCTTCTAGGATATCAGGGCAATTTTCCTGTAGTAATTCTTTGAAAAAGATGTCATGGCTCTTTTCCTGATCATGACTTTCAGGTATCCCAGTAATTTTTAAACTATGTTTCCTAAAACTTTTTTCCATATCAGTTGTTTTTTCAATGAGATGTTTCACATTTTCTTCTAATTTTTCATTCTTTTGATTTTGAAGTATTGAGTCCTGATTTCTTGTAATTCAACAATCTACCTGAATTCTATTCTTTGTCTGAAGGATTTGTTTTCCTCAGAGAGCTTTCTTATCTCTTTTTCCATTTGGCCAATTCTGCCCTTTAAAGCATTATTCTCCTTAATAACTTTTTTAACTTTTTTATCCATTTGACCTAAGCTGGTTTTTAGCATTTGATTTTCTTCAGCATTTTTTGGGATTTCCTTGACTAAGCTGCTGACTTCATTTCATGTTTTTCCTGCATCTCTCTCATTTCTTTTCCCAGGTTTTCTTCTAACTCCCTCATTTGCTTTTCAGACTCTTTTCTGAGCTCTGTCATAGCCTGAGCCCAATTGCTTTTTTTCTTGGAGTCTTTAGATGCAGGAGCTTGTGCTTCCTTATGTTCAGAAAGATTGTTTGGATCCTTCTTGGGCTCACAGGCAAAATATTTCCCAATGGTGCTCCTCTTGTTTCTCTGCTTGCTCATTTTCCCAGCCTTAGCTTGTTTTGGGGTGCTTCCTGAGGTTTTGGGAGACTACCACAAGGGTCTCAGTGTGTGTGAGTCTTTCTTTCTTTCTTCCTGGTCTGTGAATGACCATAAGTGCCCCCCCTCTGACATAGGGCTGAGGTTGGGGGGTTCCCACTGTTCTATGGGAGAGCCTAGACTGTGATCAGGATCTGAATGTGGTCAGAACCCCAGAGTCCTGTTCCAGGGTCTGCCCCTGAAACAGGACTCTGGGGTTCTGACCACTCTTTACTCCCCTCCCTAGGTTCAATGGGCTAATGCCCTGGAGGCTCCTGCTTACTGGCTCTGCCTGCTTCTGTTTCCTGGATCTGGACTGCCTTGGTCACGCTGCTCGTTGTGTGCCCTGAGGGCTGGGCTTCATGTGTTCACTCTGGCAGATGTCCCCCAGCTGTTCCCCCAATTTGTGCCCAGTGCTCCCTAGGGCATAGGTCAGGAAAATCCCCCACTGCTGTGAGTTGGGGCTCCCAGCACTCTGGTATTGCCTCCGGGGGGCTGAAGTTCTTTCACTCTGGTGGGCCACCCCTCTGGCAGGCCACCCCTCCTATCCCAGGGAGCAGAGCCTTTCTGCTCTTTTCCAGGTTACCTTGAGTAGGAGAACTGCCTCACTGGGTCCCTCTGTGGGTTCTGTCTCTCGAAAATTTAGTTAGAGTTCGTAGTTTAGAAATTTTATGAGAGAGCGCCTAAGAGAGTATCCTTTGTTGTTGCCATCTTGGCTCCACCCCCTGGAAGCTCTTTCAAAATTAGAATTGACCAATTGGAAAAGGAGTTGCAAAAAGGTTAATGAAGAAAATTCCTCCCTAAAAAAAAAGAATGAATTCTGCAGAAATTAATGACTTCATGAGACAAGAGCCTGTAAGCAAAATCAAAAAATAGAAAAAAAAAATAGAAGAAAATATAAAATACCTCATCAGCAAAACCACTGACTTCAAGAATAGGTCAAGGAGGGGCAACCTGAGAATTATTGGACTTCCTTAAAACATTGAAGAGAAAAAAAATGCCTGGACTTAATATTACAGGATCTAGTGAAGGAAAATTGCCCTGATATCATGGAACCAGAGGACAAAGTAGTTACTGAAAGAATACCTTGATCCCCTCCAGAAAGAGATACTAAAATGAAAACAACAAGGAGTATTGTTGCCAAATTTCAGAACTATCAGATGAAAGAGAAAATCCTGCAAGTAGCCAGAAAGAAACAATTTAAATATCCAGGAGCCACAGTAATGATTATGCAGGACCTTGCTGCATCAACATTAAGGGATCAAAGGGCCTAGAACAAGGTATTTCAAAGAGCAAGGGAGCTTCAAATGTAACCAAGAATCTACTATCCCGCAAAGCTGAGTCTTCTCTTCCAGGGAAAAAGGATGGAAATTTAACGAAATGGGAGAATTCCAAAAATTCCTGATGAAAAGACCAGAGCTAAATAGAAAATCTGGACATCAAACATAAGGTTCAAGAGACACGTGAATAGGTTAAAACAAAAAAAAGGGGGAAGTGAAAGAAAAAAAAATTGCTATCCTATAAGTTGAAACTGCCTATATCCCAGCATGGGGAAAAAGATTCTCATAAATCTTGAGAACTGTAACTCTAACAGAGAGAATATACCTAGCCAGAAGTGATGGACATTCATGACCTATCCATGAGACTGCTATCCAATGGGATGAAACTGGCTATAGCCCCACTTGAGAGAAAGACTTTAATTACTCTCAAGAATTTTAACTCTCTTTGATAGAATGTACTTAGCTAGAAGTGATGGATACTCAGAATTTTCTATGACTCAGATAGAATGATTTTAAAAACACTACCTCCTTAAAAACGGGGACAGGAAGGAGAAGGAAGGAGGGAAGGGATTGAATAGGGTAAATCTTATTACACTAAGAGGTACAAAATACCTATTGTAATGGATGGGAAGAAGAGAAGAGATGAAAAACATCTGAATCTTCTTCTCATCAGACTTTGGCTTAAAGTCAACCTATACACATACTCAGTTTATCTAAAAAAATCTAACCTTTCAAGTATTAAAAGAAGAAAAGGGAAGAGGGGGAGGGGGGAGAAGAGAAAAGGGGAAATAACAAAAGGAAGGGAAGGGAAAAGGGAAAGGGAAAATATGGGGAGTGCGTAATATGGGAGGGCAAAAACACTGAAGGGGGTGGTATTCAGAAACAAAATACTGGGGAATATAGATAAAGGAGGGAAAGTGAGAAAAATAGAAACAGAGGGAAGATAGCATGGAGGGCAATAAAGAATTAATAATTATAACTTTGAATTTGACTGAATGAATGCTCCCTTAAAATATAAGTGAATAGTACAGTGGATTAAAACCAGAATCCTTCAATATGCTGCTTACAAGAAACTCATTTGAAGCAGAGAGATACATATAGAGTAAAGGTAAAAGGTTGGAAGAAAATATATTTTGCTTCTTCTGTCAGACAAAGCAGATGCAAAAATAGATAGTGTTAAAAGTGATTAGGAAGGAAAATTTATCCTCCTAAAAGGTACCATAGACAATAAATTTATTTCAATAGTGAATATATATATATATATATATATATATATATACATATATATATATACACCCAATGGGATAGCATCAAGATTCTTGGAGGAGAAGCTGAAAGAGCTATAGGAAGACATAGACAGCAAAAACTCTACTAGTGGGAGATCTCAACTTCCAGCTCTCAGATCTAGATAAATCAAATCAAAAAATAAACAAGAAAGAAGTTAAGGAGGTACATAGATTGTTAGAAAAAGTAGATATGGTAGACTTATAGAGGAAACTGAATGGGGATAGAAAGCAATATACCTTTTTCTCTGCAGTACATGGCACTTATACAAAAATTGACCATGTACAAGGACATAAAAACCTAATGATCAACTGCAGTAAGGCAGAAATAGTTTCTCAGATCACAATGCAATAAAAGATATATGCAATATTGGGACAAGGAGATATAGACTCAGAAGCAATTGGAAACTGAATAACTTCATTTTAAAGAATGAGTGTACGAAAAAACAAATTATTGAAAGAATTAATCATTTTATCCTAGATGATGACAATATTGAAACCAACATACCAAAACCTATGGGTTTCACGCAAAGTGGCTCTCAGGGGATATATTATATCTTTAAATGCTTACATGAATAAATTAGAGAAAGAGGAAATCAATGAACTAAAAATGCAACTAAAAAATAGAGGAAAAAACATTAAAAATTCCCAATTAAACACCAAATTAGAAATTCTAAAAATAAAAGGAGAAATTAATAAAAGCAAAAGCTAAAAAGCTATTGAATTAATAAATAAAACCAAAAGTTGGTTTTATGAAAAAACAATAAAATTGATAAACTTCTGGTCAATTTGATTTAAAAAAAGTAAGAAAAATACCAAATTGCTAGTATCACAAATGAAAAAGGTGATCTCACCACCAATGAGGAGGAAATTAAACTAATAATTTGAAATTATTTTGCGCAATCTATGCCAATAAATTTGATAATCTAAGTGAAATGGATTAATATTTACAAAAATATAAGTTGCCCAAGTTAAATGAAGATGAGATTAAATACCTAAACAACCCTATCTTAGAAAAAGAAATTCAACAAGCCATCATTGAACTTCCTAAGTAAAAATTCTCCAGTGCCTGATGGATTCACAAGTGAATTCTATCAAATATTTAAGGAAAAATTGGTTCCAATTCTATATAAACTCATTGGAAAAAAAAGGGAAATATGGAACTCTGCCTAACTCTTTCTATGAAACCAATATGGGGCTGATACCTAAACCAGGAAGAGTTAAAACAGAGAAAGAAAATTATAGACCTATCTCTCTAATGAATATAGATGCAAAAATCTTAAATAAAATCTCAGCAAAATGATTACAACAAGTTATCACTGGGACAATACATTATGATCAAGTAGGATTTATCCCAGGAATGCAAGGTTGCTTTAATATTAGGAAAACTCTTAGTATACTTAATTATATCAAGAACAAACCTATCTGAAATTATATGATCCTATCAATAGATGCTGAAAAAAAGCTTTTGAAAAAATACAGCACCCATTCCTACTAAAACATTACAGAGTAGGAATAAATGGACTGTTCCTTAGACTAATTAGCAGTATCTATCTGAAACTATCAACAAGCATTGTATTCAATGGGGAGAGGCTAGAGGCATTCCCAATAAGATCAGGGGTGAAACAAGTGTTCCCATTATCACCACTACTATTCAATATCGTATTATAAATGTCAGCTTCAGCAATTAGAAAAGAATAAGAAATTGAAGGAATTAGAATTGGGAGGGAAGAGACAAAACTCCCACTCTTTGCAGATTACATGATGGTCTACTTAGAGAATCCCAAGAAATCATCCATAAAACTAGTGGAAACAATTAGCAATTTTAGCAAAGTTGCAGGTTATAAAATAAACCCTCATAAATCCTAAACTTTTCTATATATGTCTATCAAGGTACAGCTGGAAGAGCTAGAAAGTGAAATCTCATTCAAAGTATCCTCAGACAATATAAAAAAACCTGGGAGTCTATTTGCCAAGATAGGCTCAGAAACTTTTTGAAAACAATTATAAAACACCTCTCACACAAATTAAATCATATTTAAATAACTGGGCAAATATCAAATATTCATGGATAGGTAGAGCTAATGTAACAAAAATGACAATTCTACCGAAACTAAACTACCTGTTTAGTGTCCTACCAATCAAAATTCCAAAAAATTACTTCAATGATTTAGAAAAAGTTGTAAGTAAATTTATATGGAGAAGTAGAAAATTCAAAAATTTCCAGTAATTTAATGCAAACAAGGGGCGTCTAGGTGGCACAGTAGATAGAGCACTGGCCATGGAGTCAGGAGTACTTGAGTTCAAAACTGGTCTCAGACAATAATTACCTAGCTGTGTGGCCTTTGGCAAGCCACTTAACCCCATTTGCCTTGCAAAATCCTAAAAAAAAAATTAATGAAAACAAGTACAAAAGGAGGGGTCTTAGCCCTACCTGTTCTAAAATTATATTAAAAAGCATAAGTCATCAAAACTGTTTGGTATTGGCTAAGAAATAGAGTGGCGGACCAGTGGAATAGAATAGGTGCAATAGCAGGAAATGGTTATAGTAATCTGCTGTTTGATAAACCCAAAGAGTCCAGCTATTGGGATAAAAACTCTCTCTTTGATTAAAACTGCTGGGAAAATTGGAAGTTAGTATGGAAGAAACTTAGATTAGACTAATACCTCACACTTTTTATCAAGATAGGATCGAAATGGCTACAGGATTTAGACATGAAAAACAATAGTATAAGCAAATCAGAAGATCAAGGACTAGTTTATCTGTCAGATCTATGGGAAAGGGAGCAGTTTATGACTAAGGAAGAGATGGAGAACATCACCAAAAGCAAACTAGATAATTTTGATTAAATTAAATTAAAAAGCTTTTGCATAAATAAAACCACTGTAACCAACATCCAAAGAAATGTAGTAAATTGGGAAACAATGTTTACAACTAAATGATTCTGACAATGGACTCATTTCTAAAATATACAGAGAACTGATATTTTTTAGAAAAAAAGCCATTCCCCAATTGATAAATGGTCAAAGGATATGCAAAGGCAATTTACAGATTAAGAGATCAAAGCAATCCATAGCCATATGAAAAATTGCTCTAAATCATTAATTATTCGAGAAATAAATATTAAAGCTTCTCTGAGCTACCACCTCACAACTCTCAGACTGGGCAATATGACCAGAAAGGATAATGATCCTTGTTGGAAGGGTTGTGGAAAATGCGGCACTCTATTACACTGTTGGTGGAGCTGTGACTTCATCCAACCTTTGTGGAGAGAAATTTGGAACTATGCCCAAAGGGCAACAAGAATGAGCATTCCCTTCGATCCAGCAATACCACTACTGTGTCTATACCCTGAAGAGATTATGAAAAAGGGAAAAAATATCACTTTTACAGAAATATTCATAGCAGCCCTGTTTGTGTTGGCAAAGAATTGGAAATAAAGTAAATATCCTTCAGTTGGGAAATGGCTTAGCAAAATGTGGTGTATGTATGTCATGGAATGCTATTGTTGTGTTAGAAACCAGGAGGGATGGGAATTCAGGGAAGCCTGGAGGGATTTACATGAACTGATGCTGAGTGAGATGAGCAGAACCAGAAAAACACTGTACACCCTAACAGCAACATGGGGGTGATGTTCAACCTTCATGGACTTGCTTGTTCCATCAGTGCAACAATCAGGGACAATTTTGGGCTGTCTGCAATGGAGAATACCATCTTTATCCAGATAAAGAACGGTAGAGTTTGAACAAAGTTCAAGGACACAGTCTAATTTACAAAAAACAAAAAACAAAAACAAAACAAATATCTTATCTGATCTTGTTATCTGTTATACTTTTTTTTCTTCCTTAAAGATATGATTTCTCTCTCATTACATTCAATGTGGATCAATGTACCACATGGAAACAAAGTAAAGACTGACAGATTTCTTTCTGTTGGGGGTGGGGGAGAGAAGTAAGATTGGGGGAAAAATTGTAAAACTCAGAATCTTTAATAAAAGGTTCAAATTGGACAAAAAAGAAAAATATGTCAGAGTAACTCAGAGGAATCAGAGTAAAGTTGGTAGAGTGCCGGACATGACATCAGGAAGACTTGAGTTCCAATTCTACCTCTGAAACTTTTTTTAATATTATTTTATTTTTTCAATTGCATGCAGATAGTTTCAAATTTCATCTTTTTGTAAGCTTTTGAGTTCTACTTTTTTTCTACCTCCTTCTTCTTCCTCCAGGGTAAGATAGGTTTCTATCCCCAGTTGAATGTGTATGTTATTCTCTCTTTGAGCCAATTCTGATGAAAGTAAGGTTTACTCACCTCTCCCTTCATTCCCTCAATTGTAAAAATTTATTTATTTCCTCTTTGATGTGAAATAATTTGTCACATTCTAGCTCTCCCTTTCCCTTTGTTTCAGTGCCTTCATCTCTCATCCCTTAATTTTAATTTTTTTAGATATTATCCCTTCATATTCAATGAAAGGACCATAAATATTGATAATACACATGAGGGAACTGAGTCTCAAAGAAAAGAAATGTTGCCTATGATAACTGAACTAAATAAGTGTCAGAGGCAGAATTTGAAACCACACTTCCAGAATCCAAATTTAATAGTTTCTCTTCTTTGAATATATATATATATACATATTATATATATATACATATTATATATATATATGTATGTATATATATATATATATATATATATATATATATATATATATCACCCAGTGGCTAATCATGATTGTGAAAATGATGGTGATAGTCACAGTAAATGGAATTCATATAGTAATTTGAGGTTTGCAAAATATTTTCATATGTTATCTCACTTTATCCTCACAAAATATCTTTGAGGTAAGAATTATTTACATACTTATTTTTCAGATGATCAAATGAAATCTGGGAGAGGTGATTAAACTTATTCATGTTTACATGGCTAACAAGTGACAGCGGTAGGACTCAGATGAGTCCTTTTTACACTAAATTCAACATTACATTCTAGCTAGTGATAAGCTTCTTCAAGATTATCTGGTTTTTATGTGACATGTCCTTTGCTTGACCTGTATTCAAAGGCTTTTTGACTTGGTATGACCTTCCAGAGTTTGTGCTCTGCATTAATTTTGGGACCCATGAGTCATCTATAAACCTCAATAAAGCCAAATAGGAGGATGTTAGTGGAAGAACTTTATAATTTCCTTGTCAATATACCAAGATAATTTCAATGCCAATATCTTACATTTATAAGACACTTTATTTTGAGGTCACTATGGTCTCATTTTCTTTGGTCAGTCCAATGAAGTGAACAAAGTGAATATTTTTATTCCCTATTTGACGTATGAATAAGTGAAAAAAAGCATTTATTAAGTCCTTACAGTGTGAGACAGCATTCTTCTTTGAAAGCTGGCCTCAGAGCTGAGGAGATCAAAATTTAAGTTTCAAAATTCATACATATTGGCATGAAAACTCTATGTTCTGGATGGCATGGAAGCAGCTGACATTCATTGGCACAGGAGATTTCTTTGATTTCAGTCTAATTGTTCTAATTTCCCTAAAGCACTATGCCAAGTTTCCATCTGAGGATACAAAGAATAAAACAAGCTAGTCCTTACTCTCAAAGAGCTTACATTCTAACTGGGGAACACAGTAAAATCCTTGAAACTGCATTTCAGATATTAGGTGAATGGCAATGAGCTCATATAACTATGTTATCAGTAAATCCCAATTCTCCAAATTCCAGAGCTATTAGTGATAATTCTGCAAAGACTACACAAAATCATCTGCAAATCAACTTTTCTTTCTTAAAAAATATTTCCTTCAATTTTTATTTATACCTTTTGTTTTTTGCATCAACATAAATTCTAAATACGCCACCTACCTAAAATTCAGTTCAGCAAAACCTACTCTCAAGTGAGAATGATAATATAAGGATTGTTCTAATAGATTTTCATTTCTGAAAGAAAGAAGGGAGATGATAATTTCTCAAAATTTTTCTGATGTCAAGTTCTTGCTCATTACAATTAAAATCTATATTTTAAACAAAAATTTATTATATGGAAGCTCTTTCATTATGCTACTGCCAGAATGTTATTGCTTTAAAGGGGACAGGACTGGATAAAGGGACTTGAGAGACAGAACATGTTGCAATCCCATTTTAGTAACTTCATTACGTTTAAAGATATATTGGATAGATAGCTGACCTATCTACTAAGTCTAAGCAAAGAAATGATTGAAATTCTCAGTGTTTACTTCAGTCAATACCCAAGGAAGATAGTCTGCCCTAGTTGTGTGCAACCATGTTGCATGAGGACAGTCTACACAACAGAAGTTCTAATCTTATCCCCCACAGAGCGACCAACCAATCCCAGTTGTATTCCAATCCTAAAAGAGTTCTATATGTAGCAGCAAAAGGGCATAGTGATGAGGAAAGGTATAAAAATGATTGTTTCTATCAACCCTGAACTGTTGCAGATGATTTAACAGACTCATAGAAACAGAAGCAACCAGAATAAGACCAACATGGTGGGGATAGGATAATTCAATTGATCATGAGAAAGGGTAGTGGAATTCCATGTTGTGATACTGATGTAGAAGCATGAGACTCTTCATGGACTGCATATTATCTGATTAAACAGTCAGTTACTTCTACCTGCTATATCCCCTAAACTTAAACTCCTATGGCAAGATACTGAATAAAATTTTCCCTTCTGTAGTTCTTCATATTTCCCCTCCTTCCTTCCTTTTATGATACTAGCAATTTGGTTTTCTTCTTTCTTTTTTTTAATCAATTAACCAGAGTTTTATCAATTTTATTGGGTTTTTTTCCATAAAACCAACACTTGGATTTAGTTATTAGTTTAATAGTTTTCATGCTTTTGATTTTATGAATTTCTCCTTTAAGTTTTAGAATTTCTAATTTGATATTTATGTGGGGGTTTTTAATTCGTTCTTCCTCTAAAGTTTTTAGTTGCATGTTTAGGTCATTGATTTCTTTTTTCTTTAATTTATTCATGTAAACAGTTAAAGATATAATATATCCCCTGACAGCTGCCTACACTGTGTCTCTTAGGTTTTGGTATGTTGTTCCATTATTTTCCTTATCTAGGATGAAATAATTAATTATTTCTATAATTTGTTGTTTTATCCACTCATTCTTTAAAATGAGGCTATTTGTTTCCAATTAGTTTTGGGTCTATATCTCTCTGGCCCAATATTACATGTGATTTTTATTGCATTATGAAGTGAGAAAGATATATTCACTATTTCTGCCTTTCTGCAATTGATTATTTGGTTTTTATGCCCTAGTACATGGTCAATTTTTGTGTTAAGTGACAGTAAAACAGAAAAAATGTTTATTGCTTTCTATCCCCATTCCAAAGTGCTATCATGTCTAGGTTTTCTAAAAATCTGTTTATCTCCTTAACTTCTTCTTGTTTATTTTATGGTAAGATTTATCTAAATCTGAGGGTGGGAGGTTGAGGTCTCCTACCAGTAGAGTTTTGCCATCTATGTCTGCTGGTAACTCTTTCCACTTCTCCTCTAAGAATTTGGATGCTATACCATTTGGTGCATATCTATATCTATCTATATCTATCTCTATCTCTATCTCTATCTCTATCTCTATCTCTATCTCTATCTCTATCTCTATCTCTATCTCTATCTCTATCTATATCTAGCATTGAAATTACTTTATTGTCTATGGGAACTTTTAGGAGGATATAGTTTCCTTCCTTATCACTTTTAATGGTATCTATTTTGGCAGCTGCTTTGTCTGAGATTCCTCCCTCCTTCCTCAACCAGCCAGGTTGTACTAGGGATATTGAAGTAGCTAATAAAAAAAAGTAAGGGAAGGAAGACTAAACTTGGAAGGAATTTGATAAGGTAGAGAAACTTAAAATGCTACAAAACTACACTTACTTTTTGCTGAGTCTTCCATGGTCTTCACCTATAATTTTTGATGAATTAGCAAGCACCTTTCCCAAAAACATATATCCCAAGTCCTATTTCAAAACTCTTTTCATAATCTGAAGTGATAATGAAAATAACAATATATAATACTTTTATAGAACTTTATGCTTTGCTAAGATTTTTATGCAAATTTTCACATAACCCTTATGGTTGAGGAGACTGAACTTGAAATAAATGAATTTTGAATTCAGTTGTTCCTTACTCCAAGTCCAACACTCTATGAATTGTAACACTTGGATTTCTAGACCTTTTGTCCACTGTTTCTCTGTCTTATTTGTAGTGTTGTTCTGGACCTTTTGGGGAAGAGTCAAGATGGTGGAGTGAAGTTAGCATGCTCCTGGAGCTTTTCCCTACACAGAACTAAATGAAGCCTCTGCAAAGACATTAAAACTACAGATCCCACCAAAAATATAAGATCCAAAGAAGTTTTCATTGATAGACATCATGGAGGATCTTCAATGAAGGTCTATCTCTTTGGGGGGAAAGGGGAAGAAAATCCCAGCTGGGTGGGAAAAGAAGAAAGACAGCAGGAAACTTTTAGTCACAGAACTGTCTATATCTCGATACCCTGTCAACAGCATACATCCCAGAAGTTATATAATAAGCCAACAGCCAACCCCAAACAAAGTCTGATCTTGAGAACACTAGGAAAAAAAGACAGCCCGGGGTTGGGAACAAACTACTGCACAGACAGAACCTGGACAAAAGGGAGGAAAAAAAAAAAACCTTTGCAAAGGCAACACCTGAACTGCATGGACAACATCTTGGCCAATGACAAGCCAGGTATAAAACTCCAGTCCTAGCATAAGAAGCCTGGAGGTCAGACAATCAAGATGAGTAAAAAGCTAAAATAGTGCTACTTTACAAAGCTACTATGTAGATAAAGATGATAATAATGAGACCTCAAAAGAAGAAAACAGTGAAAAATTACCTAGAGGGGAAATCTCAAAAGAGTCTATGAATTAAATTCAAATCCAAAAGCTCACAGAAGACCTTAAAAATGATTTAAAAAACAAAGAAGAGAGGAAATAGAAAAATGGAAAAAGGAAATGAGAGTCATGCAGGAAAATTATGAAAACTAAATGAAGAAATTAACTACTTTAAAAGTAAAAAATAAATTGGAAAACAAATGCAATTTTTCAAAAATTAAAATTGACCAACTATAAAAGGAATGCAACTCAGCAAAGAATAACATTAACCAAATGGAAAAGAAATACAAAAACTAATAGAAGAAAATAAAACCCTAAAAATTAGAATTGGGCAAATAGAAACCAAAGAATCTATGAGTCTATGTGATTCTTTCAAAAGTAAAAAGACTGAAAAAATGGAAGAAAACCTAATGTACTTTTTAGGAAAAACAAACAACCTGGAAAATAGATCCAAGAAAGATATTTTATGAATTATTGGACTACTAGAAAGCCTAGATCAAAAAAAAAAAGAACCAGAAAATATTTTTCAGGAAATTATCAGGGAAAACTGTCCAAATCTGGTAGAGCAAAAATACAAAATAAGAATTGAAGGAATAGACAGAACTCCACCAGAAAGAGACCCCAGGGTAAAAATTCCAAGGGCTGTCATAACCAGATTCAGATGTTTTATTCAAAAGAAGCGATTTAAATACAAAGAAGCACAGAATTACATAGGACTTATCAGCTTCAACACTGAAGGACAGGAGGACCTGGGTATATACCATATATCAGAGGGCAAGGGACCTTGAATTACAACCATGAATTTACTACCCTATGAAATTTAACATATTTTTGTCAGCAAGATATTATAGATATTCATCAAAATAGAGTCTTTCCAAAATTTCCTGGTAAAAAGACCAGAACTAAAGAGAGAATTCAATTGCCAATACAAGACTCATAGTAAACAAACAAAACAAATGTTAGTCAATAACATCAAATTGTATACAACCTTATAAGGGAAGATATAACACTTGTAACTCTTGAGAATTGTATTTCTCTTAGGCTACTTAAAGTTTGAATATAATTGAAGAGATTAGATTTAGAGGATATGGTTATGGTTGGTTCTAGTCTTTCCATTGAAGAGGACCAAGATGACAACACCATGTTTGGGACAAAGGCCCAGATGAAAAGCTGGAGTATTAACTCTAAATGTAGGTGTCTCATTTTTTGACCTACTTTAATTCTGCTTTGTTTATAAAGCTTAGCACTTTCTCTACTGAGGGTATCCTTTATTGGTTGGTCCTAAGCCAGTGTCCCCTGTTCCTGATAATCAACTGTAAATTTCTTCAGAGACACCTTCAGAGCATCACATTAATTATAACACCTAGAGACTCTATATTTAATTAAATCAGAAGTGAATTTAGGAGCAGAAAGGAGGAATCTATTTGGAAGGTTGAACTTAATCCATACTTCATTAATCAAGTGTTTAAGTACCATGTTTGGGGAACTAAAGGGGAGAGTGTGGAAGAGAGTTTGCTTGGAGTGGGTACATATGCTCCATGTAATGATTTAGTTTTCCATGATATTTTGGCTCATGAGGATTGTGTGTCCTTGGAGAAAACTTGAAAAACAAATAAGGTATAAAATGATTATAATTTGATACGATTCATGACTCTTAAGCAGTGTACTTCTAATGACACAGAAGAGGGGGAGGGTACTTAGTGACTGTGAGGCAATGATGCTTATCAAACAATCAAGGCATCAATCAACCAACCTGTGATTGTACATTGATAATACATTGAGTTTGTACATTGTACATTGATAATATATTGAGTTTATCAAGCAATCAACCTTTGATTGATGGTACTTAATTAAGAGTATGTGATTGATAGTATTTCTATTGATAAATAACATCAGGGGAAGAGGTGGCTATTGCTATGAAAAGGTACCTTTACTATGAGAGGTATCTCTCATATTAAAGGGAATGAAGGAAGGGTGTGAATACTGAGTAATTCTATCCAACAGATTTGACCCAGGGTGGAGTTAGGTAGTGAAGTAGATAGAAGATGGGCCCAAGAGTCAGGAGGACCTGAGTGCAAATCTGACCTCAGACACTTAAAAATTACTTAGCTGTATGATCTTGAACAAGTTACTTAATCTAATTGCCCTGTAAAAACTCCAAAGAAAATAATTTGACCCAGGGAAGGAACAAGATACATTCCCATTTGGTTTTAAAAATCTATCTTACTCTACAGGGAAGTGGTGAGGAAGGGTTGGTAAATAAAAGGGAAGAAGGAACTGATAAAAGGGAAGGTGAAGGTGTAAGTGAAATGAACTAAAAGTTAAAATTTAAAAGAAAATTTAAAGGGGAAAGGTAGTAAAACTTTGATGAGGAGGAATAAGAGGACAGGAAAAAGAAAAAATATAAATGGGGAAGATAGCATGAAGGGAAATACAAAATAAGTAATCTTATCTGTAAATATGAATGCAATGAACTGTCCCAGAAAAAGAATGTGCATAGCAGAATGGATTAAATGCTAGATTCCTATAATAGGCTGCTTAGAAAAAATACTTTTGAAGCAGAGAGATATACACAGGGTAAAAGACTGGAACAAAATATATTATGCTTTAGGTGAAGTAAAAAAAATCAGGAGTAGTGATACTGATCTCAGATAAAGCAAAAGCAAAAAAAAAATGATCTCATTAAAAAGAAAACCGCATCTTCTTAAAAGGCACCATAGGCAGTGAAGCTATATCATTATTAAACATGTAGGCACTTAGTGGTATAGTTTCCAAATTCCTAGGGGCAAAACTGAGTGAATTACAAGGGGAGACAGACAGCAGAACTTTAACAAAGGGGACCACAACCTCCCTCTCTCAAAACCAGCTAAATCTGATCTCAAAATAAATAAGAAGCAAGTTAAGAAGGTGAAGGAAATCTGAGAAAACTTAGATATGCTAGACCTCTGGAGAAAAGTTAATTGGTATAGAAAAAGATATACCTTTTTTCTCTGCAGTACATGACCCTATATCAATATTGATAATATACTAAGGTATAAAAACTTTACAATCAAATGTTGAAAGGCAGAAATAAAAACTGCATACTTTTCAGATCATGATGCAATAAAAATTATATGCAATAAAGGGTCATGGAAATATAAATCAAAAATTAATTGGAAACTAAATAACTCAATTTTAAATAATGAGTGGATAAAACAGAAATTTCTAGAAATTATAATTACATCCAAGAAAATGATGACAATGAGACATCATGGAAAAATTTATGAGATGCAGTCAGGATAGTTTTTAGGAGAAATTTGGTAATTCTAAATGCTCATATGAATAAAATAGAGAAAGATATCAGTGAATTGGGTATGCAACTAAAAAAAGAGGAAAAAGAACAAATTAAAGATTCCTAATTAAATATCAAATTAGAAGTTCTGACCAGAGAGATTTAAAAAGGAGAGATTAAAAAAATTGAAAGCAAGAAAACCATTGACCTAATAAATAAAATTCAGTTGGTTTTATGAAAAATTAATAAAATAGCTTGACTTTCAGTTAATCTGATAAAAAAGGGAAAGAAATCATCAAATTACCACTATAAAAAATGAAAAAAGTAAACTAACCTTCAATAAGGAAGAAATTAAAGAGATAATTTGGAATTATTTTTGCTGAACTCTATGCCAATAAATTTGATAGCCTGAATGAATTAGTTGAATATTAATAAAAATACAAACTGTCTAGATTAACCAAGTGAAAAAATACTTAAATAGCCCCATTTCAGAAAAAGGAAATCATCAATAAGCTCCCTAAGAAAAAAATCTCCTGATCCAGATGGATTTACAATTGAATTCTACTAAACATTTAAGAAACAATTAATTCCTATTCCAATAAACTATTTTAAAAAATAGGAGGAGTTCTGTCAAATTCATTTTATAACATCAATATGGTGCTGATACCTAAACCAGGAAGAAACAAAACAGACAAAGAAAATCTCCCTAATGAACATTGATGCAAAAATTTTACAATGAAATTTTAACAAAGAGATTACAGCAAATTATTATTAAAATAATACACTATGATTAGGTAGGACTTATCCCAGACAGGCAGGGATGGTTAAACATTAGGAAGACTCTTAGCATAATTGAACATATTAATAACAAAACCAAGAGAAAACTTATGATTAACTCAATAGATGTTGATTAAAGTCTTTGATAAATTACAATATCCATTCCTATTAAAAACAGTAGAAAGCTTAATAATAAATGAAGTTTTCCTTTAAATGATAAGCAATATCTATCTAAAAACCATCAACACATTTTATATAGAATGGGGATGAACTCAGAACATTTCCAAAAAGATCAGAGGTGAAACATTTATTATCGCCATTACTATTCAATATACTATTAAAGTTGTTTTAGCAATAAGAGAAGAAAAAGAAATTGAAGGAATCAGAATTGACAATGAGAAAGCAAAATTTTCTCTCTTTGCAGATGATATAATGGATACTTAGAGAACCTGAGAAAATCATCTAAAAAATCCTTGAAACAACAAATTCAGCAAAGTAGCAGGATATATAAAATAAATCCATATAAATCATCAGAATTTCTATATATGAACAACAAACCCAAGAGCAAGAGACAAAAAGAGAAATTGCACTTAAAATAATTGTAGACAACTTTAAATACTTGTGAATCTACCTCCCAAGGAAAACCCAGAAACTGTAACTCAATTACAAAGCACCTCTCACACAAGGTCAGATCTAAAAAAATGGAAAAATTTCAATTGCTCATGGTTAGGTTGAGTTAATATAATAAAAATGATAATTTTACCGAAATTAAATTACTTATTCAGTGCAATACTAATCAAAATACCAAATAACTATTTTATTGAGCTAGAAAAAATAATAAGAAACTACATTTCAAGCATCAAAAGATCAATACCAAGGGATCTGATGAAAAAAATGAAAGATGACCTAGTTATACCAAATCTAAAAAGTATACTAAAAAGTGGCAGTCATCAAAACTGCCTGGTACTGGCTGAGAAATAGATAAATGGATCAGTGGATTAGAATTGGTTTAGAAGCAATAATAGCAAAAGACTATAGTAATCTACTATTTTACAAACCCAAAGACATTAGCTTCTGGGATAAGACCTCACTAATTACACAAAAATTGTTGGGAAAACTGGAAAATAGTATGACAAAACCTCTACATAGACCCATATCTCACCTCCTATAACAAAATAAATTCAAAATTGGTACAGGATTTAAACAAAAAGTGTGACACTGCAGACCAATTAACAGAAGCCAGAAATACTTCATCTGTCAGATCCATGGAAAAGGGAGAGAAATGTGAGCAAGTAAGAAAAAGAGTATGAAATAAATTACAAAATGGATGATTTTGACTATATTAAATTAAAAAGGTTTTGCACTAATAAAATCACTGTTCCCAAAATTAAAATGACAATAGAAACTGGAAAACATTTTCACATCCAGGTGTTTTGATAAAAGTGTCATTTTTAAAATATATAGAAAATTGCATCAAACGTATAAGATTACATCTCACTCCCCAATTGTTAAATGGTCCAAGGTCATGAACAGATAGTTTTCAAGTGAATTAAAGCTATAAATATGAAAAAAATGTTCCAAATCAAAATGAAAATTAAAACATGAGGTATCACCTCACAACTTTATGTTTGACTATGATGACAAAAAGGGAAAAAAATGATCAATGTTGGAGATGTTGTAGGAGGATTGGAGCACTAATGCTTTGTTGATGGAGCTATGAAGTGATCCAACCATTCTGGAGAGCAGTGTGTAAGTATGCCCAATTAGCAATAAAAATGATTATAACCCTTTGACCCAGCAATTCTGATTCTAGGCTTATATTCAGGAAAAAATATCATCAAAACTGTGAAAAGTCCCAGAAGTTCCAAAATATTTGTAGAAGCTCTTTTTTTAGTGGCATAGAATTGGATGCTGAGGGGATGCCCATCAATTGGGTAATGTGTTATAGTATATGAATGTTATAGAGTACTTTTGTTTTATAAGAAACCTTGAATGGTCATATTATTGAGAAACATGGAATGAATTATAGGAGTTGATGCTGAGTGAAGGGAACAGAACCATAAGAACATTGTACACATTAACAAAAACATCGTGAGTTGATCAACCTTGATGAATGCACCTCCTCTCTGTAGTTCAGAGAACTACAAGAACCCTAGTTCTATGGACAGTCTCCCAGCCAGAGGAAGAAAAACAGAACAAAACAATACGAAGCAACAATATCAAAAAAAAAACCTTACAGAATAAAATGAACACTAAATTCACTTTTAAAAAAATTTCTTCTCTTCAGGCCAAGATGGCAGAGAGAAGACAGGCACAGTTCTAAAGTCTCCTGATCTCTTCCGCATCTATCACATGAAACAAACCTCTTAAAAGAAATTCGACCCACAAAACTCAGAAAAAAAAAGCCAGGAGAAAGAACATCTGCCTCAGGATTTGTCTCCAGCAGCAGCTGTGTCCAAATCTGGGCAGGTGAGTCTGGGCTCAGAGGGAGAATCAGACCTGGATCAGCCAGATTAGCAGCTGAATTGGAACTGGGAGTCTGAGGGCCTGAGAGCCAGACCTGCTGGATCAGCAGTGGGGCTGGATGACAAGGGCTTGGGTCTGCAGGGGAGCAGAGGCGCTGGTGTTGGTGCTGTCCCCCTGCAGCTTGGGAATGGGTCTGGGGGGAGAGTTCTGGTGCAGGAGAGCTAAGGACACCATCCTGGGCTCCTCTGGTCCCATTACAACTCAGACCTCCTCCCAAACAAACAAATGCAAACTACTTCTGCCTCAGGCCCAGATATGTGAGCAGAAGAACCAGCCCAGCTGAGGAATGACCTCAGGCCAGGATAAAGCTGACCATTGATTGAAGGCAAAAGAATTCAATAGCTCCAACCCCCTCCCTTCAAGCAAAGAGAGAAGGCCTCAGACACTCCAGAGAAAGCAACCAACACCTCCTACTGGCCAGCCAGAGAGAAACTGCACTCAGGGAGTAAAGCCTTCAGCGATCCCAAGCCCTGGTGAACCAGCCCCCCCCCCAACTCAATGTCTTGGTAAAATGAGGAAGGGTCAGCGGAAAGGTGGATCCATAGAAAAATTCCTGGAAGGGAAAGACCCTAACTTAGAGAGACCTGGAACTTCTGAGGAGAATACAATCTGGTCTCCAGCACAGGAAGACTTCCTTGAAGAAATAAGGAAGGAGCTTAAAAATGTGGGAGAGACAATTAATACCTTGCAACAAGAAAACAAAACCTTAGAAAGTATGATTGGACAATTACAAAATGAGAATAAATCTCTCACAGCATCAATTGGACCAATAGAAAATGAGAATAAATCTCTCAGATCCTGAATTGGACAAATACAAAATGAGAATAATTCTCTCAGATCCTCAAATGGGAAAATGCAAAATGAAATTAAGTCTCTCAAAACCTCAATTGGTCAAATGGAAAGCTCTTTCAAAAGTAGAATTGACCAATTGGAAAGGGATTTGCAAAAGGTTAATGAAGAAAACTCCACCCCCAAAACAAGAATGGAGTCTACAGAAACTAATGACTCCACAAGACAGCAAGAGTCAGTTAAACAAAATAAAAAAAAATAGAAAAAATAGAAGCAAATGTAAAATACCTCATCAATAAAACCACTAACCTCAAGAATAGATGGAGGAGGAGCCACCTGAAAATTATAGGACTTCCTGAAAACCTTGAAGAGAAAAAAGCCTGGGTTTAATATTACAGGTTCTAGTGATGGAAAACTGCTCAGATATCATGGAACCAGATGGCAAAGTAGTTATTGAAAGAGTATATTGATCCCCTTCAGAAAAAGAACCTAAAATAAAAACACCAAGGAATGTTGTGGCCAAACTCCAGAACTATCAGATAAAATAGAAAATCCTGCAAGCAGCCAGAAAGAAACAATTTAAATATCAAGGAGCCAAAGAAAGGATCACTCAGGACCTCACTGCATCAACATTAAGGGATCCAAGGGCCTGGAACGAGATATTTCAAAGAGCAAGGGAGCTTGGAATGCAGCCAAGAATCTACTTTCCTGCAAAGTTGAGCCTTCTCTTCCAGGGAAAAAGATGGACATTTAAAAAATTTGAAGAATTCCAAAAATTTCTGATGAAAAGACCGGAGCTAAGCAGAAAATTTGGACACCAAACAGGAGTTTCAAGAGACACATGAAAAGGTAAAAAAAAGGGGGGTGGTTGTAAAAGGAAAAAAATGCAATCCAGTAAGTTGAAATTGGCTATATTCCAGCATGGGGGAAGGGAGGAAGATTTTCATAAATCTTGAGAATTGTAACTCTAACAGAGAGAATACACCTAGCCAGAAATGATGGACATTCATGACCTAACCACGAGACTGTGATCTAATGGGATGTAACTGGCTTTAACCCCACTTGTGAGAAACAATTTAATAACACTCAGCAATTTTGACTCTATTCGATAAAATATACTGAACTAGTAGGGACAAACACTCAGAATTTTCTATGACTCAGAATAATCTAAAAAAACACTACCTCCTTATAAAGGGGGATAGGAAAGAGACTGGAGGAGGGAGGGAGGGGAATGAATGGGGTAAATCTCATTACACTAAGAGGTACCAAAAAACCTAGGGTAATAGAGGGGAAGAAGAGAGCAGAGGAGAAACACCTGAATCTTCTTCTCATCAGACTTGGCTTAAAGTCAGCCTACACATACACAGTTAACTTATAAAACACTTGACCTTTCCAGCATTAAAAGGGGAAAAGGGAGGGGGGATGGAGAAAGGGAAGGGGATTGGGGGAAATAAGAGGAAATAATAAAAGGAAGGGAAGGGAAAAGGGAAGGGGGATAGAAAGGGGAGGGTGTGATATTGGAGGGCAAACACACTGAAAGGGGTGGTATTCAGAAACAAAATACTGGGGAATGTGGATGGGGGGAAGGGGGAAAATACAACCTGAGGGAAGATAGCATGGAGAGCAATAAAGAATTAGTAATCATAACCTTGAATGTTAATGGGATGAAGACTCCCTTGAAATGTAAGCAAATAGCAGAGTGGATTAGAAACCAGAATCCTACAATATGCTGCTTAAAGAAACTCATTTGATGCAGAGAGATACATATAGAGGAAAGGTAAAAGGTTGCAACAAAATATATTTTGCTTCAGCTGAAGTAAAAAAAAGCAGGGGTAGCAATTCTTATCTCAGACAAAGCAGCAGCAAAAATAGATAGCATTAAAAGAGATAAGGAAGGAAACTTTTTCCTCCTAAAAGGTACCATAGGCAATAAAGTCATTTCAATATTGAATATGTATGCACCCAGTGGGACAGCACCCAAATTCTTAGAGGATAAGCTCAAAGAACTACAGGAAGACATAGACAGCAAAACTCTGATAGTGGGAGACATCCACCACCCATTATCAGATCTAGATAAATAGAATCACAAAATAAACAAGAAAGAAGTTATGGAGGTAAATAGATTGTTGGAAAAATTAGATATGGTAGACTTATGAAGGAAACTGAATGGGGATAGAAAGGAATATACCTTTTTCTCTGCAGTACATGGAACTTATACAAAAATTGACCATGTATTAGGACATAAAAACCTAATGATCAACTGCAGAAAGGCAGAAATAGCGAATATATCTTTCTCAGATCACAATGCAATAAAAGTCATATGCAACACTGGGCCAAGGAGATATAGACCCAAAACAAATTGGAAACTGAATAACCTCATTTTGAAAAATGAGTGGGCCAAAAACAAATTATAGAAAATATTAACCATTTTATCCTAGATAATGATAATTATGAAACAACATACCAAAACCTATGGGATTCATTCAAAGCAACTCTCAGGGGATATATTATAGCTCCAAATGTGCAAAACAAAGTGCAAGGACTATTCCCTTTAATTTAGAAAAAAAAAAGGATATCTTATTGTCTGATCTTGTTACCTCTTAGACTTCTCTTCTTTAAGGATATGATTTCTCTCTCATCACACCCAGTTTGGATCAAGGTACAAAATGGAAACAAAATAAAGACTGACAGATTGCTTTCCATGGGGGGGGGCAGGGAAGCAAGATTGGGTGGAAAATTGTAAAACTCAAATAATATCTTTAATAAAAACAAATTAATTTTTTTCTTTTGTACTTCTTTCGTTACTACTTTCTTTCTTTCCCCTTCATCCTAATTCCTCATCTGTAAATATGTTAAATGGAAATATATATGTTCAATATTCACCGGACTGTTCACTACTGAGGGAAGGAGAGTGGAAGGGAGGATGGAAAGAAATTATATAACTTAAAATATGTACATGCATATGGAAGAATGTTGAAAAATTTTCATTACCTGCAATTAAAAATAAGATAAAATATTATTTATTAAAATGTATTTAAAGTCCTGGAACCTATATCTGAGAATAAGATCTTTAGCCACTGATAAGTCCGATATTTTATGAAGGTAGTTTTTTTAAAAGTTTATTTAGTATTTTATTTTCCTTAGTGACTTTTAAAGCCAAATTTAAAAATTCATTTTTTAAAACTTTGAGCTCCCAGTTCTCTTTCTTTCTCCTCATCCCCTCCCCTTAACTGAGAAGGCAAGCTATAAAATATTGGTTATAGGAAGGACTTTTATTAAAATAAATGAGATCCACAATGAAATTCAAATTTCTTTCTTTCCCTCTGTGACTTAGAATACAGCTAATATAGAAAGGTAAAAAAATTATTTCAAGCACCACCATAGAGTAGAATTAAAAAAAATTGTAAAAAAATAACAATCTGAGGGTATCTCACACTTTCCCTCTTCTGTTTCCTCCCTCATTTTGTTGCTTGTAAAGATACATTCCTAGCACCTGGCTCAATGCCTTGCCCATAGTAAGTATTCAATAAGCATCTGTTGAATAAATAACAATCTGCTCCATGTAAACAAATAACTGAAAAAATAGGAAAGTATGCAACATAGCCTTCAGCTTCTACTTGAAGAAGATAGAAATTTTGACATTTTGAGAATTCCATTAAAATGAAGGGGTTTTTTTTAGGTTTTTGCAAGGCAAATGGGGTTAAGTGGCTTCACCAAGGTCACTGAGCTAGTTAATTATTAAGTGTCTGAGGTGAGATTTGAACTCAGGTACTCCTAACTACAGGGCTGTTGCTCTATCCACTGTGCCACCTAGCCACCCCTATTTTTAAAACTATCTTACAAAATACTTAATGAATATAACTTTTCCCTTACCAGGGAGGGCATCCCAGTACAAGAATCCTCCACAGTATTCAATGGAAAGGAGTCATTTAAAACCCATTCTTATTTAAACAGACTTGATATCTATGCATGAGCAAAGCAATGCATATCGGCTACCAATCAGGAATAGAAATAGCCTCAATACTGTGATTTGGATACTCTGATGTCTTATAATGGGGCAGCAAAATGGCATACTTGAAGAAATCAGGGTTCCATCAGGAGTAAGGAGACTTAGACCTTAGTCTTAGCTTTCAGTTTTCTAACTGTGATCTTGAACAAATCACTCTTCTAGTCTATACCTTGGTTTCTTTATTTGCAAAGTAGAAATAATGATAGTACTCAAGCTATTGTTCTTCATGAATAATTATAAGAATCAAATAAAATATAATGGTCATGAAATAATGGTATCTATAGAGAATGATATTTAAATGCTTATTATTAATAAGCTATTATAATAAAATGGTGCATTGGTTGACTAGGATGAACTATTTGTCTTTGTTATAAGGAAATGTTTACTGGATATAGAAAATGGGCATACATGTATATCTAGCAAATAGTGTTTTATAAAAAGAAAAGCCTTAATAATACATATAAAAAGATGGCATAGTGTAAGTCATTTTGTCACTTGTCCAAACATCATATCTATTAAGGGGAAGAGGGAGGAAAGAGTAGTTGTGAACTTGATTTACTAGGAGAAAATATGTTCAAATTTCAAAAATAGCAAAAATAAGACTAGTCATATGAAACATCTTTTTAAGAATGTAATAATTTGAAAAGGGAAGGGTTCAGAATATTTACATATTTCTATTAATTGCTTGACAACCCTTTATTAAGAAAAAGCATCATGCTGCACACTGGGAATATAAAGAAAAAAGTAAAAAAAAATAATCCCTGACATCAAGAAATTCACATACTAATGGGGGAAATTGGTATAGCTATAATTATGTTTATATATATATATATATATATATATATATATATATGTTTATATTCTTGAACATTTGTACACAATAAGATACAACCAAAGTAGATGGAAAAGAATGATTAAGGGGAAGATACTAAAATTGATATTGAAGAAATATCCTGGGAAACACTTTTTATTAGATTTGATAATTGAATTGAATATTAAAGGAATCCAGGAATTATGAAAGTTGGAGATTATGAATCAGATGATCAGGAGCCCAGAAGATAGGAAGTACAAAGGCACAGGCATGTGAGGAGTGTCATGTGTGAGGAACATTAAGTAAGCTTTTATGATGGGACTATATGGCTGGACTTCCACACACTCATGGAAGGAAGTAATAAGTAAGAGCAATTGAAAGAGAAGGAAAAAATCAAGTTTTTTTTTTTAAATTTTTGTCAAATAAAAAGTTTATGGTTGGTTCCAAAAGTGATACAGAAACATTGGAGCTTATGAATCTGGAAAATGACATAATCAGAAATACTGTTACTGAAAATCACTTTGGTGGGTATGCCCATGATAGATTGTGAAGATGATATGCTTGAGTCAGAGAGTTTATATAGACATTTTGGGAATCCAGGTAGAGGCAACAAGGGCATGAACTAGGGTAATGATTGGGTGATTGAGGAAATGATGTAGGGGAGAGATGTGGAGAAAGAAATTATACAATTCAGCATCTAAATAAATATATGGGATGAGTGAAAGTGAGTAGATAAGGTTTTGAGTCTAGATGATTGGAAGGTTTGATATGCCTGGGTTTCAGTGTTAGAAGATTATGGTAAATTCTCTCTTTCAAAAATTCAACCTGAGATGTCTACTTTAATATACAGTTTGAAATGTCCAATAAGCAGCTGGTGATGCAAAACAAGTCCAAGTGGGAGATGAGAACTGGATACATAGATCTGGGAGCTATCTTGATAAAGAGATGATAATTGAAACAATGCATGTTGATTAGATGATCAAGTGAGTAAGTAGAAAGAAAAGAGAAGGTAGCTTGGAAAAGAACCTTGCAGGGTATAATCATAGTAAGTGGAAAATATACAGATTAATGCTAAGCAAAGCATCAGAACAATGGTCAAATAGGTAGAATGGGAAGTACAAAGAAAGCAGAGTCCCCAAAACCCAGAGGAAAAAGTGTCCAAGAGGGAAAGTGATCAATAATATTCAATGTTGCAAAGAGGTCAAGAAAAATGTAGACCAAGAAAATGATATTAGATTGCAATTAAGAAATTACTAAAATCTTTGAAGAAAAGTATAAATTGAATTAGATTGGAAGCCAGATTAAGGAGGATTTAGAAGAGAGAGGGAGGAAATGAGAGAATGCTGGATCCAGTTCAAGAAAACCAATTGTAAAATTTTTAGTATGAAGTTTTTCACTTTGGAAATTGGCAAAAGCTACTACAAATCAGAGCTTGATTTATTGATTTATTGATTAACTACATTTAAGAAGGTGATGGAGAAAATGTTAATGCAAATTAAAATTTTAAAGTAGGTCAAGCATACTTTTTTTAACCAGGATAACTCTGGAGGAGGGACAGTGAAGAAACTGAATATATGTGCACTTTTAAAGGAGTTTAATTGAGAAAATATATAACTTTTGAGGATGGTAGGATCTAGTAAATGTTTGTGGTTGCTGAAGGATGCTTGGTGTATTTGTAGGAATGATAGAAGGTATAAGAAACTGAGAAAGATTAAAGATTAAAGAAGGTGAAAATATGATGTAATCTGTTGAAAAGACCAAAAAAAGGTATCAAAGATATATGTAGAAGATTGGCCTTGCTAAAGAGGAGAGCTAATAATGAGTGGAATAGTTAATCAATTAGGGATAGTAGGACTGTTTTGCTACAATGAAGAAACAGTTGAGATAAGATCATATAAATTTGTAGTGAATCTAGAAAGTAAGGTTTGTGATTTAACCTAGATCTGATTAGAAATATATTAGTAAAATTGGAAAAAAGTGGTTGGAGTAATTGAGGGTTGAAGTCAGATAAAAATAAAGCAAAATTACTGGTAGTTAGGCAAGGATTTCAAGGTAGAGTTAAACTGGTTTACCATTGGGGTAAAGATTGGGAAGGAATCTCTAGGGCTTTTAAAAATTTTTTTTTTATGATTTTGGAAAATAAAAAGGAATAGAAGTATTATAGCCAAGCACTGAATTAATTTAGAAGAAATTAAAATTTTCAGGGGGAGAGTGTCAATAAATAATGACCAGGATCTGAATTAGATGGGGAACTTGGTTAGAGTGGTTCTCAAAGAATAAAAATTTATTATGTATTGTCTATAAAAGAAAAGACTGGAATTGGCAATGGATATGAAGGAGTATTCAAATTCAACACCATGACAAGTGATTCAGGGGTATGAATGAAAGGAATATCTGAAGGGGAGGGTCATCTGAAGGGGAGCCTGGTCACAGTTAGTGCCAGAAGGTGAGAAAAGCAAGAGGGAGACATGTAAAATTAAACAAAATTCATTTAGTTCTGAGGCAGAATTCCAAAATGCATAGAGGAAACACAGGGCAATTCTGGAATTTTACCACTGAAATGTTCAATAGAATTGAAGTGGATTAGAATGAAGGAAAACAGTATCATTGGTATGGGAGAATAAAAGAGGGGGGGCATTTTGGTAACCTTTAGGAAATGATTTTATGATGAACAACAGTAAAGTACTCTGAAGAAGGCAGGTGATTTGAAGGTTCAAAGTTGATTCTCAAAGTTTTGGCACAATTCTCAAGGAAAAAGTTTGAGTTAGTATGTCTTGAACCAGGAAACTGTTATGTTCTTGCCATTTAAGGGCAAGCTTAACAGTTTCACAATACTCTGGGAAGCCTAGGAAGGAGTAAGAAGATGGTGTGTTCTAGGCTGCTCCAAAAATCCAATTAGGTATGTCCTTTATTCATCACTAAACAGAAGCACACTAGCCATTATATTTTGACATATGACTGGCATATTTGCAGATGCCAAAACTGGAAGAGGTAGTTTTTCACAAGAAGACTGAAATGACCTTCCCTGTTTATGTTCATTTGTCTGGAATATTTGGTAGAGAACTCACCTGGTTGGTTCATAAGTAATCTCTGATTAGTAATTGTCCAGAATTTAATTAAGATAACAAATGCAGAACTGGAACAGACTTCTGAATCCATGATGAGAAAACTGAAGGTTGTGACTAACCAAGATCACAGAGTTAGTAAATATCAGTGGTAAGACCAAAGTTCCTTAATTTTAGAGTAAGTGCTTAGTCAACTCTACCAAAATGTTCTTCTCTTTGCTTTAGATGTCTTTTCCTCACCAATGTCATGCTTCCTAATAACTTTGCCTGAATATAATCCCAACCAATTCTTTTTTTTAGGTTTTTTTTCAAGGCAAACGGGGTTAAGTGGCTTGCCCAAGGCCACATGGCTAAGTAATTATTAAGTGTCTGAGACCAGATTTGACCCCAGGTACTCCTGACTCCAGGGCTGGTGCTCTATCCACTATGCCACCTAGCCACCCCAATCCCAACCAATTCTAATACTTCTTATATTTTGTTTCAACTCTTCCCATGCCTTCCTCCTCAGCCTATTTCACTTTCAGTTTCACTTTCAAGCATCTGTTCTCTGTCTCCAGGTAGGCTGTGTGAAGAAGACAATGTCCATAAATGTATTTTCTTCAATTTTGTCATTGACTTAAAAAAGTGTTTTTTTTTTAATATCTGCGAGACAGGAATGTATCTGTGTGTGTGTGTGTGTGTGTGTGTGTGTGTGTGTGTGTGTGTTTATTTTAAGTTAAAACAGTAATTGGATAATTGTGTGTAGGTATACACACATTTTTTTAACTCTCCAGCATCTTTTGAGTTATTTCAGGAAATTTTTGAAGAGATCCTTTTTAAGATTTTCTATTTGACAGTCTACTTTAAATGAAGAAGTGAGGATATTTGCTAGTTTTCTCTATTTAGTGCCATGGAACATGAGTAGAAGCTTCTGTGCTTTATCCTATTTTCCATTTTCCTCTTTGCCTTGTGAGGCACCACAGAGAACACCTTCAATGCTCACCACCACTGCATACACATCCAATATACTACTACAAAAAAAAAATTAAATTCATGAATCTTTTTTGACTTTTAAAAGCAGTTTAGGGAGAAGTGTAGTTCTATTTTCAATTATTAATTGTAAAGAACACAAAAATATTATATCAGAACATCATTAATTCTTCCACACAACTTGACTCTTCACAATGCCTATTTCTGTCTGTATCCTGCAAGGAGAAGTAATTCTCTGGCATAGCTATTCCATACCCCTGTCGATGGATCCTTGCTTTAATAAAGAAATAGTTAAAATTTTCAGTACAAAAATTTGGTTCCCTTTATCTTGAAGATCTATCTTAATATATAGAGGTCAAAAGGACCCATGGAATCAAAAATTAATAGATCTGTAAGGACCTTAGAGAACTTTGATCATGTCTTTTAATTTTTGTCTTTCAGTCAGTCAACAAGGATTGTATGTTAGCCACTAGTGGTGCTGGTGTGTGTATATATGTATGGGTTTAGGGATATATTTATATGTTGTGTATACACACACACACACACACACACACACACACACACACACGTGCGCACGCGCATATTTATATGAGTATAAATGTATGTATATGTATATATGTATAGACATATAAAAGGCAACACTATTGACTGCCTTTAAGAAGTTTATCTGTTTAATGGAATAGAGAGCATGTAAATGAATTGATATCTACAACATATATACAAGTAAATGGAAGGTGATCTTATAGAAGTTTCTAGGATCTGAAGGAAACTGGGAAAGACCTTCTGAAATAGGTAGCATTTTAGTCTTACACTTTTTGAAATATCACTACCAGCTGTATTTCAAATATAAATTTAATTAACATGTCATCTATACTTTTATTTAATCCTTTGAAAAAATATTAACATAGCCCCAAGCAAAGATTCCTAGAGCACTTCACTGGAGACCAACTTCCAAACTGATTTCTAACAATTAATGACTTCTTCTTGCGTCTTCACTTACTAGAAATTCAAAGTCCTACTAACTATAATATTGTCCATAAGTCCATATTTCTACATCTTTGATGTAAAAATAACAACACATTTTGTGGTATTAAGGCATATTATATCTACATAATTTCACTCATCAACTATCTGTCTTCCTTCTCCAATCAATCACATAGAAAGCAGCCTAAATTGGGGCCCTCATCTTCACCTCTGGAATATTGTTATGAACTTCTATTAATTCTCCCTCCCCATAATCCATCCACTGCTATTCTGCCAAAGTCTAAACACAATCTGACCAAATTACTTCTAAATAAAAACTCAAGTAGCTATTCATTATTTTTAGAATCAAACATAAACGTCTTTGGCCCATAAAACTTCACAATATTCTCCTTCTTCATCTTTCCAGTCTTCTTATACTTATGATAAATATGTGTTGATTCATTCATCTTTCATCCCACCCCACAACTCTATTGTTCAGCTATACAATCTTATTTGCGGCTCCTTTTACAAATGATGCTTGATTTCTTGTCTGAATACTTTGTCCTAATTGTCCCTGATACTTGGAATAATTTTGTTCTTCAGCTCTGTCTTTTTTGATTCCTAATTTGGTCTAAAAAAATGACTTACTATTTGAAACTTTCCCTAACTTCATCCCCCCAATGGCTAGTATATATGTATATGTGTTTATATATATATATATATATGTATATACATATATATATATATATATATATATATATATATATATATATATATATATATACATATATTTGGAATATTATATATAGTACAGATACATAGATAATAGATATAAATTTGGATATAGATATAGTCATAGATATATGCTACAAAAAGCTATTTTATATTGATTTTGGGATCTTCTATACCTGGACTTATTTTCTCCCTAACTAGAATATAAACTCCTTGAAGGTAACTCTTTAACCTATGCTTCAGCACCACTTAGCACAGTGCAATATTGCAGACACTTAATAAATGCTTAATTGATTACTTTTTCCTTATTGACCTTGGATATTTACTCTTTTTTGGACACTTGTTTTTTCATTTCCAGTACAAAATTGATAATACTTGGCAGAAAAAAATGTAAATTGAGAAAATCTACCCTCTCTTATATGTTGTTCTCTCCACCCCAAGAAGAAATTTTCTTCCTGCTCTGAATTTGTCCTTTTCTTGAATATAGGTAAAATAAAAACATAGAAAACAAATAACTCCCCAATTTTTTTCTAAAACTCTTAGTTTTCCTCACCAACTGACTTTTAACTATCTTGTAAGATTGTTCCTGCTATAGCACTTTGATCCAGACATATCCACTGCTATATATATATATATATATATATATATATATATATATATATTCTAAGGAAGTAAAAAACAGAAGGATAACAATAAGAGCAAGAAAGGACTTTGCAAAGCCCCAGTACAATCCCCTAATTTTTACTTGCCCAAAATAATGCAAGAAAGCAATATCAGAGAGGTGGAGCCAAGATGGAGGCATGGTGGCAGAAATTCCCAGAAACACTCATTCAGAACACTCCAAATGGTTTAAAATTACAACTCTAATCAAATTCTAGAGTTATAAAAATCACAAAAAGATCAAGTAGAACAATTTTCCACACCAAGACCACTTGGAAGATCTGCATTCAGGGTTTGTTCCAATGGGGCTGGAAGGGGCCACAGGGCAGCCCAGGCCACTCTGTGCTGGAGCAAATGAGCTCCACTTCTAGGAATAGCCTGCAGGGTACCTGGATTCCTGGGGGCACTTGGGTTTATGATAACAGGAATGGTTTCCCAGATCTCTCAACCCAGGTATCTCCAAGGAAAATGTGAAAGGTCAACAAGAAAACTCTGACTTTACTATGTATCCCTGGCTGGGAACCAGAAGCTGGCCTGTGGATTCACCCAGCAGCTGCTTCCAGAGCTTTCAGTCCAAATGTGTCTGGGTGTCAGGGGAGCCTGTGAGTTGCTAATCCATGCTCAGATCCAGGTCACTGTCTGAGGTCTCCTATTGCTAATAGCAGAGTAGGGACCCTCCTCATAGCTCCAGGGCAGAAAGGAGCGCTAGTAATCATCTACAGACCAGAGCACAGACCAGGAAAAAAGTTAAGAGTCTCTCATAAGACCAGGGAGGAGTTTGAGGAGGTGTCCCCAAAACATTCAAAAGCTCCTCCAAGAGAGGAACAGGAAATGACTATAACTTTTTCTCTTTACTTTGGCATTTGCTGCCATAGTCCATCTCTGCAAGGATCAGATCTAGCTCCATCCTCCCTATAGGACAGCAATGTTCAAAGTGAAAAATCACAGGTAATCAAATAACCTGGCTCCATCATAAAAAACGGTTCTTGACAGCAGTTCAGGCCATCAGGGCTAATTAAAAATGTATAACTTAGACTCACTGCACAGCATGACCCTTTGACAGAGAGAAAGAATCTCTCTGCAACCAACTCTTCTTAAGCTGGGATGACTCTTTTGGAATGTCTCATAGCCAAGGGAAATAACTAATTCAATTAGAGTTTCCATAATGTGAACAGTAAGTGGATGATCATCTTTCATAGTGACTTCAAGGACATGGTAATATAGGCAACTTGCCAATTCCTTCTCTATGTCAGGGTCAACAATCCTTCAATGGCCTGTATTTGGGTTCCATTTCATTAGCTGGAAAAGTAGGATGCTTTCCTTGCCATTGGAAATTAGCTTTGCAGAGTCCTAGATCAGAGATTCAGCACCTGGAAAATAGATGGTACCAGCCAGTGATATTAGAACAATATTTTGAAATTAGATTAATTCTATCATAAAGTTAGGTTGTTAAATAGCTAAATAAATTCCAATACTTCCTTCCCAGAAGTAGCCCTTCTTCTATACATATTATATGACACAACTATATTCCCTTATTTGTTGTGCCTCAGTCATAATACTCTCGTGTCTGACTGGTTTTCCTTCCTACGTCATATCTTCTTCTTCCTCATCACCCATCTCTTATAAACCCAAATTCACTTCAGATTCCCTTTTCTTCAGGATCCCTTTGAGAATACCTTCTTTCTAAATCAGATATATTTTTATAAGTTCATAGTTATTTGGAAGTTATCTTTATCTGTTAGAATGTCAAGTTTATGAGCAGAGAACTCATTTGTGTGTTTCCTCAATATGTAGCACATAACACGTAATCAATGCTTCTGAAGCAATGAGGCAGCTAAGTGGCACAATGGATGGAGCACAGGGTCTGGAGTCAGGAAGATCTGAGTTCAAATCTGGCCTCAGTTACTTACTGCTAAATAAGTCACTTAACCTCTATTTACCTTGGTTTTCTCTTCTGTAAAAATGGGGCATAATATTAATAATAACACACCCAGTGTTGTGAGGAGCAAGTGAACTAATATTAGTTAATGCTCAAAGTAGCACCTGAAATATAGTAGATGTTATGCAAATGTTAGCACTGAAGACATTCCTTCGTTACTGCCCAGGGTTGAAAGGAATCAGGGTTCCCTGGCTACATATTGGAGAGTATTTCTCTAGAGTTAATCAAATGCTAGGAATATCTTATAGATAGATAGAAAAATGGAATTCAAAGTCTATAGCTCTGACATTGAGATCTTTTGATGCAAATGGGAGCATATAAGCAAACAGGTGTAGAGTTTCTAATCCATATGACTGAGATTCTATGACTTGGCATCTAACATTGGATTTCTGATAAGATAAAATCTATTTTTATCCTCCTCCATCCAGTTTGTGTGTGTGTGTGTGTGTGTGTGTGTGTGTGTACACACACATAGGCACATGTGTGTGCTTGCATGTATATGTCCATTTTTAAGGATGATAAAAATAGCTTCAATTAATAGAAGCTATTTTTAAAGAAAAATAAACATATTGCCATTGATTTTCCATAAATGATCTAGTTCTGTGATATCTAAAAACAGTAGCCTTTGGCTCTCAAGGAAATCTACATGTCAATTACTGAAATTGAGTCTATTTGCAATGCTATCCTAGCCACCACACAAAGGGTCATAGGGTTGGGAAGTTGAGGGTGGAGGAAGATAGCTGCAGAGGGAATTGGAGAAAATCCTCTTACTCAAAGAGTCCTGTTAAAGAAAATGAAATTAGAGGAATCTATGTGTGTGGGGGAGAATGAAAGTTTTCTTGCATCTGGTGCACTGTCAGAGAGGAGCGTGGTTTATTTTAGTGTCATTGGCTAGAAAGTATCTTCTTTGAGATCACTGATGGCAGCATTAGAAAAGCTCCAACATTCTTGATCCCTTCTAGACTATCACCCTGTCACCCACCACAAACCAACACCTTATAAAGTATTGGTAGTGAAAGTGACCCAAGAAGTTGCTTAGTACAACTTTCTTGTTTTATAGAGGAGAAAACTGAATCCAATTGAAGTTGTTACATATAATGTCTCTGGCAAGGTCTTTAGAAGTCATTTAGTCCAACAATCTCACTTTATATTTAGGAAAACAGAGATCTAGAAAAGTTAAGTTACTCAGTTAAGTTACTGCTGGTAAAATACTAAGCCCAGCCCAGCTCAGCCAAGGCCAGCATTGGCTTCATTTTATCACTTAGCTAGTCTCACTATTTGAAGACAGGGTATGTTTTTATTTTTTCTTTTGTACGTTCATTGCCAAAAAAGACCTCCAGCAGGATGTCGTCCCTAGGCTGTGGAAACAACTACTTAGCAATTAGACTCTGAAGGTGGAGGGTTGCAGCCAAGAAGTCATCATATCTGGTAAATGCTAGGTTATTCTAACCTCAGAGCTTAGGCCAAAACAATTAATTGCTTGTGAAGAACAGAGGGAGAGACCAGTGAGGTGGGAGGGAAACAAACTGAGAATGGTGATTATGACTGAAGGGACTTTTTGGGTAGGCACTTGTTATGATTCTAAAGTAATGACCCTTATTTGGAGTGATGCATGGAAATCATACTCATTACTTAATAGTCACATTTAAATAAAGCGCAGCATGCTGCAAAGATGGAAAAGGATCAGAGGTTTGGGTTCAAAGCTATTCGTGCCTAACACATGATTAAATCCAATCACCACAAACCTCTAATCAGTACATTCAATGTTTCCATGCCAGAAGGAAGCAACCTCTGTCTCCTCACATCTTTTCTTCCCCAATTGTTAGCATTACCTCTATCTTATCTACTGAATCAAGAGTGAGAAAGGCACCATAATTTAAAGGAATACAATCTCACCTTCTACTAACCCATTCCTGGAATTATACTGTGTATCAGAGCATTAGTTTGTAGGATATAATATTCCCTCCAGCATATTACCAAGTTTACTGGCCCACTGTATTAGTATGACAAGTCTATTTTCATATGGAAAAGAAAATTATAGTGAGATGTAAACATTTGCTAACTAGAGAGATATTATTATAGCTTGTAAATTGCATTCAGATGTTCAGCAAGACTGGAGCTAATGGATTTCTTGGGGTTATTCGGCATGCTAGCCCAACTAAGAAAAACTTTTCGTTTTTTTTCCATTTTCATTTAAATGATGTTTCCCTGCCTCCTTGCTAAATCATGATGGTTATTAGCTTCAAACATGGATTTTTAAATTCCTAGGTTGACTTGGGTGGAGAAAATGGAAGATCTCAACCCCCCCTCCACTCTTGTTAAATGTAGGATTGGCAGAGAAGAAACCTAAAAGCCTTACTAATGAAAAATGAAAAATAACTGGAGGAAATGTGTCCCTAAACCTTCCCTACTTTCCCACTTTTCCTTCTCATCTTTCAACCATGATCTCCTTGACTTTCTCCATGCCTTCTTTATAGTATATCATCCAAACGTCCTTCTCTAGCACTGTATTGTCTTTCAAGGCTGATTTGACTTTCAAGGCTTTTTCTCCCAATCAGACCTTCTTATTTTTTTTAAATGCTTTCTTTGAACAACAGTTTATTTTCTCTCCCTTCCTACTTCTCCTAACTTAAAAAAAAGGAAAAAGGAAATTGTTGTAACAAATATTCATAGTCAATCAAAATATACTCCCATATTGGTCATATACAAAACTATGTTTCTTTCTGGACCTTAAGTTCATTATTGCTCTCTCAGGAGATGGGTAATATATTTTCTTATTAGTCCTAAACAATCATGGATATACATTTCATTGATCAGAATAAGGTATTTCAAAGTTTTTTTTTTTCAATGTTGTGGCCATTATATAAACTTTCTCCCAATTCTATTAAGTTAATTTGCATCTGTTCACTCAATTCTTCCTAGGCTTCAATGAAGCCATGCATTGTATAATTTCTTACTACCTAATATTATTCTGTTCCATTCATAAACCATATTTTATTCAACCATTCCACAGTTGATGTAAATTCCCTCAATTTTAAGTTCTTTTCTACTAGAAAAAGAACTGCTGTAAATATTTTTGCAGTGCTAAGTATATAGTAAGTGGTATATAAGTGATAGTATTATTTTTAATTAATATAATTAGCCTCTTTTTCCATCTTTAATCATTCTTATTAATATAATAACCACTGGATGAGTTGCACCAAATTCACAAAAACTAAATCTATGTTATTTACACATACCATTCCTTTATTGTAGGCAGATGTTTTCATGAGGCCATATTAAAGACAAGGAATATAGGGTCAGGAAAAGGGAAGTTGAATGTTCATAAGATAGATTTCCACAAAGGTGGAACTAATGATATCCTGCACTAATGATATTTCTTCCCCAAAAAAGCAGAACTTGCCAGTGTTAGAGAAACTTTATCAAATAACTATATTTTATCTTTGCCTTTTCTACACTGGTAAAAGTTCCCTCCTATACCCCCCCTTAGAGTATAATCACAGTAGATGTGAAACAATATAAATAAGTAGAATATCCATTCTTTAATCTTATTGAATGCGCGATTGGTATTTTTTTTCAAGAATTTTTGGGAGACTCTAGTCTCAATAACTCTTGTATAAACCATCACAAAATAAAGTGAAGGGAAAGAAAAATAAAGGAGTAAGCATTTATATAGTGACACCTCATGTATCACCCTGGACAAGTCACTCAGCCCTGTTTGCTGTGAAATGAAATGGAGAAGGAAATCAAAAACTACTCCAGTGTCTTTGCCAAGAAAACCTCAAATGGGATCTTGAAGAGTTGGATATGTCTGAACAACAATAAAGTTATAAGTGGAGACACTCAAGATCCCCAGAAAATGCAACAGTTCTAAGAAACAAATATAATACTTTTTATTCCTCCCCCCAAAATTGATGGAATCCGGAAAAAAACCTAGTTTCATTTTTGAAAATCCATAATATTAAAAATGTATACCAAGTACTCCATGACATTTTCAATATTCAACTAAGATTTGAATCACATAAATTTTTATTTAAGTTGTATTTTATCAACCCTATCTCCCATCCTTCATGACAGCCTCTGAAGAAGCATGTTAGGCTTCTATTCTCAGGAGCAAAAACACTAATGCAAACTCATTCCTATTCCTTCCTCATCATAGCCACCAAGTAAATGTCTGCTTAGCTCTAGACTCATCTTGCAGCCCTCATTCTCCCCATCATTCTCCTCATTCATTGAGGACAAACATTGACATAGGACTTCAGGGAAAATGAATTTATATAGCACTTTACAATTACAATATGTTTCAAAAGAACTGTTGATTCTGGCAACAAACCCCATTGGCCTTAGGCTGCCTCCCTCTCCCCAGCAGAAGTTGATGACAGTTTGTACTTGGACCAGATTCAGATTACAATAATGATTGCTTCTGTACTTAAGAAAACAATATATGATTTCATCACTGTGGGTACTCTTTCCACCAACATAGATGACAATCACATAATGATAGCTCATGTTTATATGGCACATTATAGTTTTCAGAGTTATTATCTCAATTGATCCTCATAACAACCATTAAAATTGGTATTTTATTATTATCCCCCATTTTACACTTAAGGAACCTAAATCTAAGGAAAGTGAAATGATTTAGATTCATGGATCATAGATGATAGGTCCTTTAAAGATCATGTATTCTAAAGGTTGTTATCTATGAACTTGTTTAAAAACTTGTTTTACTCTGCCATTTCAGGCATATCCAACTTTTCATGACACTATTTGAGTTTTTCTTAGATAATGGAATGATTATCTTTTCCTTTCCCAGCTTGTTTTATAGTTGAGGAAACTGAGGCAAACAGGGTTAAATCATTGCCCAGGATCATACAACCAGTAAGGGTCTGAGTGTAGATTTGATAGTTATTTCAACATAATTGTTTCTTTTGTAATCTTATATTATACACATAAATGCTAACCAGAAAAAGGGTCTACAGGCTTCTCTAGACTGCCAAAAGAGTCCAATGCAGAAAAATGTTAAAGATTCTTGGTCCAATGCAACTATCACATTTTGTTAAATTGGGTAACTGAGGCTTAGATTGGTTTGGGGATTTGTTCAGTGTTTCAAAGAATCCTAGGAAATCTGATTAAAAAAATGTAATGGTCTTTCCATTTTACATTACTTAACTTTATGATCCTCTCTCACCAAATCCTGTGCTCTTTTTTTTACTCAATAGCATCTCTTAACATGCCTTAGTCAAAAGTTTAGTTTTGAGAGATATGCCAATTTTTGATGATGAAGTTCTCAGAATTTAGTTTGACTGACAATAAATGACAAATGAAACCCCTCACCAGAATGATTTCTAAGCTCTCTTTAAAATTTCTTTGAACCTAACAAAGTACATACTTTGTATCCTCTAGCTTCAGAGGACAGAGGAGTTATCCCTGTCCTGCAATGAAATATTGAGATACAACTTTAGGGGAAAGGCTTTTTGTTATACATTACAACTGAAAAGTATTTTCTTATGCACTATTGCAATTGATCCTGGCAACAACTCTGAACTAAATGAGGAAAATAATTTTCTTTTCACTTAATGGAAGCTCAATGAAATTAAGAGTTTTGCCCAAGATCATCCTATAGTAAAATAACAGAGATGGAAATCAAGCCTAGGTCTTCTTGCTTCAATCTTTTTACAAACAATATTAGAATCTTGCTTTGTTCCATTCTTTATTCAGGTAATTTAGAACAGTGACTTTTAAAAATTAAGCAATGATTAGTAGAGTAAATTTAACCTCAATAAAGACTTTTCCTTTCTATGAGCATCTATAAGCTGGTTGCCATCTATGAGTATATTTATTAGGCGGATAGGTGGCACAGTGGATACTCTTAGACTTGTCAACAGGGAGACCTAAGTCCAAATCCAACTTCAGATATTAGTTATATGACCCTGGGAAAGTCACTTACTCCTCTGCCTCAGATCAAGACTCCAAAAACCATTTTGTTCATTGGGTTAAATTAAGAGAAATGGATGAGAACAATGGTTCCCATTGGGTCTTCTAAGCTTATTCAGCCAATATTCTTTAACAACCAGTCAATCAATATATATCTGTCAGACACCTTCTATGTGTCAGACACTCTTTCAACTGCTGAGGATACAAGAACAGAGGTCCTTGTTCTTCAGGAGTTTTAAACTTAAAAGTGTATACATGCATTTTTCCAGTTATTTAATATTTACCAAAAACCCCTATAGCTTTTATGAAAATTTCTTGAACACAGCCAGGATTGTAATAAAAGACTCAAAGATTCAGTCTATAAGTCTGGTGACTGAAGGCTAACAGTGATAATAGTAATAATAATAATAGTAGAAGTAATATAATAATAATAATAACTGTTATTTATAAATTGTAAAGTGCTTTACACATATTACTTCATTTGAGCCTCACATCATGCCTGGCCTTAATATTAATATCTATATCTATATCTATATCTATAACTTCATTCTAAAACCAATAGTGAACAAATTTTTCACTATTTTTCCCCACTCTAAAAATTTTGTTATTCACTTCCCATAAGTAACACATTGTCATGGATACATATCAGACCTTACCATATGAAAGTGTTATAATGCCTTCAGACTTCAGGATTCTACTCTATTTATAAGCTCATATTCAGCCACCTGTATTTTGCCCTTGCTAATTTCCCCTCAGTATGAACTCTGACTCTGTCTAGCTATCTCAGCAATGATTCTTATCCCAAGCTGGCTTCAAATGGTTCTATACCAACATTTGAACTGATGACATGAAACCTAAATGATTTATTAGTTACTGTCCTATAATTGTTGATTTTGGGTAATTGCCACTGTTCTAAATTGGTGATCCTGATCATCTAACTGATCTACTTTGGCTCTCAGTATGAAAAAAAAAACTATATAACAAAATCATATTATTGAAGTCATTTCATATCATATTATATATTGGGTGCATAATTTAAAAGGACCTGTCACTTCTCACTATCAGGATATAGAGGACCTGTTCAAATTATGCCTCAAATACTTCCTAGCTATGTGACTGTGGGCAATCATGGAACCTTTTTCAGTCTCAGTTTTCTCATTTGTAAGAGGCCAGAGTTTGACTTGATGGCTTCTGAATACACTTCCCATTCCAAATCAACAATACTATAGACCAGAAATTTACTCCCACCTTTAAAACCAAAATATTGAACCTCAATGAGATATACATCCTTTTATCACTTTAAATCCTTGATTTCTTATGTTTTTTATCAATCTTATATTGTTCTGTAGCATAGAACATTGTTGTGGTTGTTCAGTCTTTTGAGTCTCGTAATGCCTAAGTCTTCATGACCCCATTTAGCATTTTCTTGTTAAAGATATTGGAATGGGAGGGTGACAACTAGGTGGTGCAGTGGTTAGAGCACAAGAGGACCTGAATTAAAGTCTGGTCTCAGACACTTTATAATTACCTAGCTTTGTTACCTTGGGCAAGTCAATTAACCCTATTGCCTAGTAAATAAAAACAACCCCCCCCCAAATAATAAATGGTTTGCCATTTCCTTATAGCAGCTAGGTGGCAAGTGAACAGAGTATCAGGTCTATAGTCAGGAAGATCTGATTTGAACTGAGTTCAAATTTGAATTCAGACACACACTAATTGTGTGACACTATAGAGGGCAATAAAGAGTTAGTAATTATAAATTTGAATGTGAGTGGGATGAACTCTCTGTTAAATCTTAAGCAAATAGTAGAGTGGATTAAAAAACAGAATCTTACAGGTACAAAGTTTACTTCAGTTTCCTTATCTGCAAAATCAGTTGGAGAAAAAAAAAGACTTAGAATATAACCTAAATTTATCAACTTCTGTATTACATCTGCCTTCTTTACTTTAGAGGCAGATAGGTGACAATATGGATAAATATCTCATATAAAGTTAGGAAAGGGGAGACAGAGCCAAGAGGGCAGCATGAAGGAAGGAATTCTTGGAAACTCATTCCCCGCAAAACTCCAAAAGCAGTCAAATTATGACTTCAGTCAACATTTAGAAGGGCAGAACCCATACAAAAACTGAGTGATATAATTTCACAGTCCAAGACAACTTAGAAGTTGGGGAAGAGAGGTCTGTCCATCTGGACCAGGGATTGGAAAGAGCTCTAGCCGAAGTGCAGTGCAGTCAGTCCAGGTGTGTAGGTCCATGGCAAAGGGGAAGGGTTTCAGACTTCTTGGCCCAGGAATCACTGGGGAAAGCTGGAAGGGGTGGTGAGAGAACTCTGCAACACTAGAGTGGAGCACTAACCTCAGAGCAGTCTTTAAGTGAGAACCTGCAACAGGAATCAGTGGAATCTCTCAGCACGTTCATAGCTCCCAGTTCTCAGATAGTAAAGGAGTTGGGGGAGACTGAAGAGGTCTCTCTGCTTTCCCTGGGGCAAGATTCAGTTGTTTACCCACACTCAGATCTAGGTTGCTGTCTGGGTCCCCATTCTACCATATCCCATCAGGGACCCCACAGCTCTAGGGCAGAGGGCAGGGTCTGTGGTCATCCACAGCCCAGAGCACATGTAAAAGAGTAGTAAAAGACTCTCATTAAGACCTTGAAGGAATTAAGGTCCCTGTGGATTGTCTGTAAAACCCCCCAAAGCCTTGGAAGTATGGTAAATCAATCAAAGGCCGAGGAAATGAATAAACAACAGAAAAAGAAGAATCCAACCTTAGAAAACTACACTGGATGACAAAGTTGAAGCATCACTATCCAAAACCTCCAAGAGAAATAGAAAATGGGCTCAGGCTATGGATCAGCTCAAAAAAAGACTTTGAAAAGCAATTAAAGAAGGTAGAGGAAAATTTCAGACGAGAAATGAGAACAATGCAGATAAATCATGAAAACCAAGTCAACAGCTTGGTGAAAGAAATACAAAAGAATATTCAAGAAAATAACATGTTAGAAACCAGTTTAGGACAAATGGAAAAAGCTTCACAAAAGGCAAATGAAGAGAAGAATGCCTCAAAAAAAAAAAAAAAACAGAATTGGCCAGCCAGAAAAGGAGATAAAAAAGCTCTCTGAAGAAAATAACTTTTTCAAATACAGAATGGAACTAAAGGAAGCTTATGACTATGAGAAATCAGGAAGAAATAAAACTATACCAAAAAGAAAAATTGGAAGAAAATGTGAAATATCTCATTGGAAAAACAGTGACCTTGAAAACAGATCCAGGAGAGATAATTTAAAAATTATTAGGATACCTGAAAATCACAAACAGCAACATAGCTAGACTTAATTTTTCAAGAAATAATACAGCAAAACTGCCCTGATATCCTAGAAGCACAAAGTAAAATAGAAATTTAGGGAATTCACTGATCATCTCCTGAAAGAGATCCCAAAAGAAAAACTTCCAGGACAAGATATTCCGAAGAGCAAGGGATCTTGGAATGCAGCCAAGAATCCACTATCCCACAAAGTTGAGCCTTCTTTTTCAGGGGAAAACATGGATATTTAACGAAATGGAAGACTTCCAAAATTTCCTGATGAAACTAACAGAGCTAAATCGAAAATTTGGACATCAAACAGGAGGTTCAAGAGACACATGAAAAGGTTAAAAAAGGGGGGGAGGGGTAAAGAAAAAAACCTGGGCAATAATAAAGATATCGGAATGTTTTGCCATTTCCTTATGGCAGCTAGGTGGCAAGTGGACAAAGTATCAAGCCTATAGTCAGGAAGATTTGATTTGAACTGCATTCAAATTTGAATTCAGACACAAACTAATTGTGTGACACTGGGCACAAAGTTTGCTTCAATTTCCCGATCTGCAAAATGATTATCCCAGCATGGGAAAAAGTTTCTCATAACTCTTGAGAATTGTAACTCTTGCAGAATGAATATACCTAACCAGAAGTGATGGACTCTCATGACTTATCCATGAGACTGCTATCCAATGGGATGAAACTGGCTATAGCTCTACTTGGGAGAAAGACTCTAATAAAGCTCAAGAATTGTAACTCTATTAGATAGAATCTGCTTAGCTAGAATTGATGGATACTCAGAATTTTCTATGACTCAGAATGATTTAAAAACACCTCCTCCTTAAAAAATTCTAAAAATTAACGGAGCAATTAATAAAATCAAAAGCAAAAAATATATTGAATTAATAAATAAAACCAAAAGTTGGTTTTATGAAAAAACAAATAAAATTGATAAATCTCTGATCAATTAGATTAAAAAAAGAAAGAATAAAACAAAATTGATAGTATCATAAATGAAAAAGGTGAACTCACCATCAATGAGGAAGTAATTAGAATAATAATTCAGAATTATTTTGCCCAACTCTATGCCAATAAATTTGACAACCTAAGCAAAATGGATGAATTTTTTTTCCATATTTATTTATTTATTTTTATTTTGTACAAATAATGTTCTTTTATACATTACTAAAATATTCTTGTTCAAGAATAAACATAAAAGCCCCTCCCCCCCAAAATATAGACCTGCATGGGTGATAAGATAAAGGGTAGAGAAAAAAATTAAAATTGTAATAAAAGAAAAATAATAATAATAATAATAATAATAATAATAATTATTATTATTATTATTATTATAGGTATGGCCAGGTGGCACAGTGGACAGAGCACCAGCCCTGGAGCCCAAATCCTGCCCCAGACACCAAACTGTTGAGTCTGCTAGGAGAGGAACGCAGACAAACACCAATGTGGTGAATAAGCTGGTTCATTTATTGATCACAGAATACATACTTTTATACTCTTCATTTATGTAATCACTCACATAAGCATTTTAGCAAGCACTTTCTCACATGCACACCATACATTTCCTTGTGCTTGTCTTAAGTGAATGTTTTGAGAACCAAACAGTGTTTTGAGAACCGTGCAGAATGTATTTTCTCAGACTGTACTTTCTTATCTGAGCCCTGGAGTACATCTTGTTTGGTCAGACATGTAGCTACTCCCTTATCTAAGCTCTGAAGTACATCTTGCTTGTTAAGGCATGTAGCTATTTCTGTGTTAACCCTTCATAACCCTTGGCCTGAAGCACATAAGACACCACATCTTCCCCTTTTCTTTTAAAGGCCTGGGAGACCATGTTTTCCAAAGATCTCTGGCAACACAAAAGGATGCATGGTCTGAACAACAAAAACATAACAAGCATTAAGCAAATTACAATTATAGGTTTTATAAATACTAAAAGCCAAGTAGGTAATCCTAAAGATTTTAACCAATCCTTAAAGAAATCTTCATGTACAGTTATTTTATCAAGGTTTTCTTGTAATTTTTTATTTTAGCATAGATTGAGACACTATTATCTGAAATATTAAAGCAACATAGACCTTCAAAATCCTCACAACCATGATTATGTAATAAAAGCAAGAAATCAATTGCAGCTCTATTTGGTTTTGACAGGATCACCAGCTGATTTCAGGGAGATACACATATGTTGCTGTCCTGTAGCATTAGCCAGTGTGAGCCACATATTATCTTGATGCTGTAGATGCTTAGGAATCAGATGAGTCACAAGAGCTGTGGCGGGGCAGGATTCAAGCACAAGCAGAAGAAGTATCATTCTTCAGGTGAGGTTTTACCCACTTTGCAGGAACCCACTGTGGTTCTGATGAACCTGAAACAACACAAGCATACCCTGGTCCCCAGGTTAGTAATTGATAAGAATTGTCCCAGTGAGCAGTTTTAGGATCAAAAACAGAGACAGGAATGTCAACATCGGCAAAGTGTGCCATGTTTTTTGAAAAGTGAAAGTAAAGCAGCTTGTTATCTGAGATGAAGTGCCTAGGGTTAAGCCAGTTTAATACATATATTGCTTTGCTCACTATGTTATGTGGTGATCCCCCAACCTCCCCCTTTTCTTTTAAAAATAAGGCCAAGTATTTCTTAACATACTGATGAGCCCTCTCAATTAATGCCTGTCCCAGGGAATTATAGGGGGTGCCTAACTTGTGCTCAATACCCCACAATTGGAAAAAATGAGATGCCCTCTTGGAGGGATAGCCAGGGTCATTATCAGTTTTGAGACTCTGGGGAATGCCCAGGGCTGCAAAGGCTTGGAACCAGTGCTGGATAGAGTGTTTAGAGTTAGTAGATGGTGCAGCTGTGGCCCATATCGCCTTTGAGCAAGTGTCAATTGTCACATGTATGTGTTTCAGTCTCCCAAAAGGTGGAAAATCAGTAACATCGGTCTGCCAAATTTGGCAGAGCTCCAATCCTCGCAGATTGGCTCCGTCCTTTTGCAGGGGGATCGTTTTACTGCAGTCAGGGAAGGAGGCAGCAATCATTCTTGTCTGTGCTAGGTCTGTGTTGAAGGTCTGTGTTAAAGCTTTGGCTAATAGATGAAAAAAGGAATGTGAGGGAAGGGCTTTCTGATGCAAGGACTGCACGTGGCAACAGCCGTCATAGTTGTCCTACAGTGTGGTCAATGACATTTTTCCCTTCAGTAAATGGTCCCAGCAGGGATGTATGGCTCCGGATGTGTGTACACCAATAAGGGTGGTTTCTGAGGTGCAAAAGTCCTTGGAGATTGTAGAGGGCTGGGGATGGGTAAAAATGTGGAATAAAAATGAATAGAGAGGCTTCCCCCTCTTTCTCCTCCTCTCTCGCCACTTCCGCTGCTCCAGGCACTTTCCCAAAAATCCAGGACAGACACAAAGCTGTGGCAGCCACCCCCGGCTGCTCAATGCTCCTGCTGCTCCAGGCCCTGGGGCTCTGGGCTGCAGCCCCTCTCGCTGTGGCTGCTTTCCCATAGCTGAAGCTTGTAATTCCCTGTTAAGGTGGCATTTTCTAACACAGCATGCCATCATTTAGAAAAGTCATAAGAGGGATCCCTTTGAGGGGGTGGTTACTCTTTTGTCCACATCCATCCTTCCACCCTGTTCTGTGTGTTTTTCAACTCTTCCCTCTTATAATAGTCTGCTCCCTTACTTTCAGCCTCTGAAGCTATTCCCATCACCCTTTTCTCTTCTGTGGTCCATCTTCCAAAAATACCATATTTTGACTCTAGCCAATTTTTTGCCTCTTCCATAGAAATGATCCCTTCCCTGATACCTTCCCAGGCTCTCCTCTTATCATTCAGGATCTGGGAATCCTGTTCAGCATCTGTTATAGACTTGTAAACATTTGCTCTATTACACACATCTCCCTCTGCACTTTGTGCAACCTTCTGCTTTCCTTCCAGTGCCGCAAGTACATTTTTAACTGCCTTAATAGCCTTATCATATGCCTCCCTCCTTTCTTTTTTGGAGGAGTGCTCATCAATATGCCGCAATTCTTCAAATATTTCAGCATAAGGGTTTGTATTAGTCACCTCCTCCTCATCAGAGGGCAAGAGAATGGAGGCTGGATCTATTTCCATAGGTGTATCTAAAGCAGGAGCACTAGGTGCTGCACAAGGAGTCTTTTCCCCATAGGGGGGGAGGAAGCAGGGGAGGATTAAGTAAGTCTTTTTCTGCCATAGGAGGCATATCATCCGAACTTCCTCCAAGAGCTATTCTTTCAGCATCAGTCACAGTGGGGCAGGCCCACAAAGATTCAATGTCATCATATGGGGAATCAAGTCCTTTATCATGACCATGGGGATCAGGGGGATCATCTATGGGTTTCTTATATCCCTCAAAGACCAGTGACACGGCAGCCATAACTTGAGCTTCCCCATGGACTCTTTGTACAATTTTGCACAGCGTGTCATACAGTTCTGCCAGTCTCTGGGCTTCCTTGTTCCTTGTTTGGACTGATTCCCATAAGCTTTTTCCCAGCTCATCCCATTTTTCCAAGGAGAAGAGTTCATCAGTCTTAGTAATTATGCCCCTGTCTCTTCCCCAATGGAGCACCCAGGAAATTTCTGACCTCTTAACAGGTAGTTCATATTTTTTCAATAATTCCTCTAGAATATTGAGTGCTCCGAGGCTGATGAACCCATCCTGTTTCCTGACTCACAGGTTAGACGTGGCCACGTAATACACTTTTCTTCGAGCTCCGAGTGAGGGAGCTTTCAGAGACTACACTCTGTCTTCATCTGGAATACCTTCTCCCCATTAGACTCACTTCATCACGGCAGGGTCACCAGATGTTGAGTCCTAGGAGAGGAACACAGACAAACACCAATGTGGTGAATAAGCTGGTTCGTTTATTGATCACAGAATACATTCGTTTATACTCTTCATTTACATAATCACATAAGCGTTTTAGCAAGCATTTTTTCACATTCATACCATACATTTCCTTGTGTTTGTCTTAAGTGAATGTTTTAAGAACCAAACACCGTTTAGAGAACAGTGCACAATGTATTTTCTCAGACTGTACTTTCTTATCTGAGTCCTGGAGTTCATCTTGTTTGCTCAGACATGTAGCTACTCCCTTATCTAAGCCCTGAAGTACATCGTGCTTGTTAAGGCATGTAACTATTTCTGTGTTAACCCTTCCTAACCCTTGGCCTGAAGCACGTAAGACACCACACCCAACAATCACCCACCTGTGTTACCCCATAGAAGCGACCACAAAACCATTGCCCTGCAAAAACTGAAAAAAATAGTAATAGTAATAATAATAATAATAATAATAATAATAATAATAATAATAATAATAGCAGGGGTGGCAGAGCACCAGCCCTTGGGCCAGTAGTACCCAGATCCAAATGTGGCCTCAGACACCCAACAATCATCCAGCTGTATAAACCCAGGCAGGCTACCCACCCCATTTGCCCTGCAACTTCCCCCCCATAAAACAACAACAATAATAATAACAATAATAAAATTGTGCTTCAGTCTCTGTTCCAACACAACCAGCTCTGTTGCAGGTGGATCACATTTTTTTATGATAAGTTCATCTTAAAATTTACTGCCATGTTTTTCCACCATTGCTATGGCTGATCACAACTCCCTTCATTCATACTTCTCCACTACCATTGTGCTATATTTTCTCTCTCCTTTCCCTCTGACTCTGCTGTAGGGTAGCTGAGTGGTCCAGCAGACAGACCCCTGGACTTGGAGCAAAGAGGCCCCGAGCCCACATACCACCCCTTAGGCCCAGCATCCACCTGGCCCTATGGACCTGGAGAGGCCATCCAATCCCAGCCCTTTGCAAGAAGTAAAAATAAAATGTTTTATATCTGACCACTATCCCCCCATGGTCCATCCTTTCCTCCATCACTCACATGCCCCCCATCCCCTGTCCCCCTTCTGTCCTTCTTATTCCAGATGTCTATACCCTATTGAGTATATATGCCATTTCCTCTTCTAGCCACCTCTGATGAGAGCAAAGTTTTCCTCATTCCCCCTTGCCTTCCCCCTTCTATATCACTGCAATAGCTCATTGTAATAAAAGAAAATATTATTAGATGAAATATCTTATTCTATTCCTCCTCTTCTTTTTCTTTCTTGCATTACATTTCCCTTTTATCTACTGACTCCATTTTTACACCACAATATGTCTTCAAATTTAGCTTTCTCCTGTGCTTCATCTATAAAAACTCCTTCTACCTGCTCTACCTGTTCATATCCGTATTATCAGTATCATTTTTCTATACAGGAGCACATGTAGTTCATCATCATTGAGTCACTTATATTTTCCCCTTCTTCTCCTATGCTTCACCTGAGTCCTGTATTTGAAGATCAAACCTTCTGTTCAGCTCTGGCCATTCCAACAGGAACATTTGAAATTCCCTGGTTCATTGAAAGTCCATCTTTTTCCCTGGAAGAGGACAATCAGTTTTGTTGGGTAGTTGATTCCTGGTTGCATTCTAAGCAGTTTTGCCTTCTGGGATATTATATTCCAAATCCTACGAGCTTTTAATGTAGTTGCTGTTAAGTCCTGTGTGATCCTGACTGCAGCTCCATGATATTTGAATTCTTTCCTTCTGGCTGCTTGTAATATTTTCTCTTTGACTTGGGAGTTCTGGAACTTGGCTCTCTTTCTTGGGGAGATCAGTGAATTCTCTCCATTTCAATTTTGCATTCTGCTTCTAGGATATCAGGGCAATTTTGCTGTAGTAATTCTTTGAAAATGATGTCAAGTCTCTTTTCCTGGTCATGACGTTCAGGTATTCCAATAATTCTTGAATTATCTGTTTTCCATATCTGTTGTTTTTTAAATGAGATGTTTCACATTTTCTTCTAATTTTTCATTCTTTTGGCTTTGAAGTATTGTGTCCTGATTTCTTATAAAATCAGCAACCTCCTTCAGTTCCATTCTTTGTCTGAAGGATTTGTTTTCCTCAGAGAGTTTTCTTATCTCTTTTTCCATCTGGCCAATTCTGCTTTTTAAAACATTCTTCTCCTCAATAACTTTTTGAACTGTATTAACCATTTGACCTATGCTAGTTTTTAGCATGTTATTTTCTTCAGCATTTTTTGGATCTCCTTGACTAAGCTGCTGACTTCATTTTCATGTTTTTTCCTGCATCTCTCTGATTTCTTTTCCAAATTTTTCTTCTATCTCCCTCACTTGATTTTCAAAGTCTTTTTTGAGCTCTGTCATAGCCTGAGCCGAATTTCTGTTTATCTTGGAGTCTTTAGATGCAGGAGCTTATACTTCCTCATCTTCACATTGAGTGCTTTAATCCTTCTTGGGATAACAGGCAAAGTATTTCCCAATGATCTTCCTCTTTTTTTGCTGCTTATTCATTTCTCTAGTCTGTGCCTGCTTTTGGGGTGCTTCCTGAGCTTTTGAGTGTGTGAGGTCCTGTCTTCGCTCCTGGTCTGTGAATGATCATAAGCACACCTCTCTGCCATGGTGATGAGGTGCAGGGAGGCCTGCTGTTCTATGGGTGGCCTAGACTATGATCAGGATCTGAATGTGGTCAGAACCCGAGAGTCCTGTTCCAGGGACAGAGGACAGAGCTGGGAAGTCTCTCTCCACTCCCCTCCCGAGGCTCATCACTCATGTCCTGGGGGCTCCTGATTTCCGGCTCTGCTTGCTTCTGGTTTCTTGTTCTGGGTTGCAGAGACCACACTGCTTGATGTGTGCCCTGAGGGCTGGGCTTCATGTGCTCTCTCTGGCAGAGGTCCCCCTGCTGATCCCCCAAGATGTGCCTGGTGTGCCCCAGGGTGTAGATCAGGAAACTGCCCCTGTTTCCATGAGCCATGGCTCCCAGCACCCTGAGGCTGCTTCCAGAAGGCTGAAATTCCTTTCGATCTGTCAGGCCACCCTTCTGATCCCATGGAGCGAGGCTTTCTGCTCTTTTGCAGTTTACCTTGGGTTGGAGAACTGCCTCACTACATCCCGTTGTGGATTCTGTCTCTGGAAAATTAAGTTAGAGCCCGTAGTTTATATGTTCTGAGAGAGAGCACCTAAGAGACAAAACTCTCCTGTCACCATCTTGGCTACTTCCCAAAATGGATGCATATTTACAAAAATATAAGGTGCCCAGGTTAAATGAAGAGGAGATTAAATACCTAAACAACCCTATCTCAGAAAAAGAACTTCAACAAGCCATCATTGAACATCCTAAGAAAAAATCTCCAGGGCCTGATAGATACAGAAGTAAATTGTACCAAACATTAAAGAAACAATTGGTTCCAATTCTATATGAAATCTTTTGGAAAAACGGGAAGGAGGAACTCTGCCTAACTCTTTCTATGAAACCAACTGATATCTAAACCAAGAAGAGTTAAAACAGAGAAAGAAAATTATAGACCTATCTCCCTAATGAACATAGATGCAAATATCTTAAATAAAATCACAGCAAAATGATTACAACAAGTTATCACTAGGATAATACATTTTAACCAAGTAGGATTCATCCCAGGAATGCAGGGTTTGTTCAATATTAGGAAAAGTATTAGTATAATCAATTATATCAATAACAATCCTTTAAGAAATTATATGATCATATCAATAGATGCTGAAAAAACTTCCGACAAAATACAACACCCATTCCTACTAAAAACACTAGAGAGTGTAGGAATGTTCCTTAGAATAATAAGCAGTATCTATCTGAAACCATCAACAAGCATTATATTCAGTTGGGAGAGGCCAGAGGCATTCCCAATAAGATCAGTGGTGAAGCAGGGTTGCCCATTATCACCACTACTATTCAATATTGTATTGGAAATTTTAGCTTCAGCAATTAGAGGAGAAAAAGAAATTGAATGAATTAGTATTGGGAAGGAAGAAACAAAACTCTCATTCTTTGTGACATGGTGGTATACCTAGAGAATCCCGAGACCTGATTAAAAAAAAACTACTGGAAACAGTTAGAAATTTTACCAAAGTTGCAGGATATAAAATAAACCTCATAAATCCTCAACTTTTCTATATATTACTAGAAAGATACAGCAGGAAGAGCTAGAAAGAGAAATCCCATTTAGAGTAACCGCAGACAATATAAAATACCCAGGAGTCTATTTGCCAATGCACACTCAGAAACTTTTTGAAAACAATTATAAAACACTTCTCACACAAATTAAATCAGATTTCAATAACTGGTCAAACATCAACTGCTCATGGATAGGTAGAGTTAATATAATAAAAATGACTATTCCACCAAAACTAAACTACCTGTTTAGTGCTCTACCAATGAAAATTCCAAAAAAAATTCTTTAATAAGTTAGAAACAGTTGTAAATAAATTCGTATGGAGAAATAAGAAGTCAATAATTTCCAGGGATTTAATGAAGAAAACTGAAAAAGAAGGTGGTTTAGCTCTACATGACCTAAAATTATAAAGCATCGGTCATCAAAACTATCTGGTATTGACTAAGAAAAAGAGTGGTGGACCGGTGGAATAGACTAGGTGCAATAGCAGGAAATCATTATAGTAATCTACTATTTGATAAATGCAAAGAGTCCAGCTATTGGGATAAAAACTCTCTCTTTGATAAAAACTGCTGGGAAAACTGGAAGTTAGTATGGACCAAAATTAGATTAGACCAACACCTCATACCCTATACCAAGATTAGATCCAAATAAATACAGGATTTAGACATAAAAAAACAATACTATAAGCAAACTAGAAGATCAAGGACTAGTTTATCTGTCAGATCTATGAAAAGGGAAGCAGTTTATCACTAAGGAAGAGATGGAGCGCATCACTAAAAACAAACTAGATGAATTCGATTATATTATATTAAAAAGCTTTTGCACAGGATTGACTAGGTGGTGCAGTGGACAGAGCACCAGACCTGGAGACAAGACTACTTGAGTTCAAATCCGGCCTCAGACATTTAATAATTACCTAGCTGTGTGGCTTTGGGCAATCCACTTAACCCCATTTGCCTTGCAAAAATTTTAAAAAATAGAACTAAAAAACCTTTTGCACGGACAAAGATACTGTAACCAAATCAAAAGGAATCTAGTAAACTGGGAAACAATCTTTACAACTAATGTTTCTGACAAAAGACTCACTTCTAAAATATACAGAAAACTGAGTCATATTTTTATTTAAAAAAAAGCCACCCCCAATTGACAAATGGTCAAAGGATATGTAAAGGCAATTTACAGGTGAGGAGATCAAACCAATCCATAGTCATATGAAAAACTGCTCTAAATCATTACTTATTGGAGAAATGCAAATTAAAGCTTCACTGAGCTACCACCTCATATTGCTCAGACTGGCCATTATGACCAGAAGGTATAATGATCATTGTTGGAAGGGTTGTGGGAAATCTGGGACACTGTTACATTATTGGTGGAGCTGTGAACTCATCCTACCTTTCTGGAAAAAAAATTTGGAACTACGTCTAAATGGCAACAAAATTGTGAATACCCTTTGATCCAGCAATATCACTACTGGGTCTATACTCTGAATAGATGATGAAAAAGGGTAAAAGCATCACTTGTATAAAAATATTCATAGCAGCCCTGTATATGGTGGCAAAGAATTGGAAATCAAGTAAATGTCCTTCATTTGGAGAGTGTCTTAGCAAACTGTGGTATATGTACGTCCTGGAACATTATTGTTCTATTAGAAACCAGGAGGTATGGGAATTCAGGGAAACCTGGAGGTATTTGCATGAACTGATGCTGAGTGAGATGAGCAGAATCCGAAAAACACTGTTCACCCTAACAGCAACATTGAGGCAATGATCAACCTTGATGGACTTGCTCATTCCATCAGTGCAACAATCAGGGACAATTTTGGGTTGTCTGCAATGCAGAATACCATCTGTATCCAGAGAAACAACTGTGGAGTTTGAGCAAAGACCAAGGACTATTACATTTAATTTAGAACTAAAAACTGATATCTTATTATCTGATCTTGCTATCTCTTATACTTTAAGTTTCTTAAGGATATGATTTCTCTTTCATCACATTCAATTTGTATCATTGTATACCATGGAAACAATGTAAACACTGACAAATTGCCTTCTCTGGGGGGTGGGGGGGAGGGAAGTAAGATTAGGGGAAAAATTGTAAAACTTAAAATAAAATCCTGAAAAAATAAGTAAAAAAGAAAAACTTCCAGGAATATCATAGCCAACTTCCAAAACTCCCAAGTCAAAGAGAAAATACTAAAAGCTGCCAGAAACAAACAATTCAACCACCAGGGCACTGTAGTCAGTATTACACAGGATCTGGCAGCGTCTGCAGTAAGGACTTTTAGGGCTTTGAATATGATATTCTTGGTTTACAACCAAGAATCAACTATCTAGCAAAACAGAACATCCTCTTTCAGGGTAACAGATGGACTTTCAATGAAAGAGCGGACTTTTAAACTTTCATTTTGAAACAACCAGAGCTGAACAGAAAGTTTGATCTCTAAATACAGGACTCAGGTGAACCATAGAGGAGGTAGATGAGAAAGATTAATTATGAGGAACTTAGAGATGCTGAACTGTTTGTATTCCTGCATGGGAAGAAGATACTGATAACTTATATGTACTTTCTCATTCATAAGAGCATTTAGAAGGAGCATATATAGGCAAGGCACAGGAAGGAGCTGAATATAATGATAGAATATAGTAAAAACAGATGGAGTCAATGGATGATAAAGGAAACTGGAGGAAGAGAAAGGAGAGGAAGAAGGAGCTAAGATATTTTACATAAGAGTCAAGAAACAGCTTTTACAATGGAGTGGAACAGAGGAAAGTGAGGGTGAATGAATGAGCTTTCATTCTTATCAGAAATGGCTCAGAGAGGAAATGACATACAAACATAATGGATATAGAAATCTATCTTACCCTGGAGAAAAATGAGAGGAAAGGGATTGCATAAAGGGGAATGGGGGAAGGAAAGAGGGGAAGTAGATGATAGAAGAGAGGGAAGATTGTGGAAGAGAGTACTAAGATACAACACACTTCTGAATAGAGACAGGATGAAGGAGAGAGAGAATGGAATAAATGAGATGTGCAGGAATAGAGTGGAGGAAAATACTGCTAGTGATAGCAACTGTAGGAAAAAATATTGAAGCAGCTTCTCTGGTAGACTTATATTAAAGAAGGCAACTCATCCCAGAGACAGAGTCATCAGAATCTGAACACAGACTGAAGTATTTCTTTTTCCTCTCTCACTGCTCTTGAGGTTTCTCATCTTTTGGTGGGGGGGGGGGGGAGGGGAATTATGCTTACACTCACAACAAGATTATTGTAATAATATAAAATAAATAAACTCCCAAGAAGCCAAAAAAAGTTAGGAGAGACCTCTAAGTCTCTAAACCTCTTGTCAATTTCAATTTCCACATCTTCAAAATGGGAATAATAACATTATAATTAACCTGCCAAGGTTGTTGGGAAGATTGAATGGAATAGTATACATAAAAAACTTTAGAAATCTTAAAATTATTGTCTATAAATAGTATTTTTATTATTTATCAGTATTACCATCATCATCATCATCATCATTATAATTAATGTTATTACTGACTCCTTGTTCTTTTTCTAACCTAAGGTGATGGATGTTCCATAAAATTTCCTAATTTTTTAAATTTATTTTTCTATACTCTCTTACTGGGATATATCATTTGCTTCTAAAGTTTCCACAACTACCACTATGAAGATGTATTGAAAGTCATATTCCATTGTCATTTCATCCATGAAGTCTTTTTTTAATCTTTCCATTCTTCCCTTTCATTGCCACAAGGACCATGACATTTCTAAACTTTGTATTCCCCCCCGCCAACTCCAGTATCTAGTATAGCATTCTATAAACAACTGTAATTGTTTAATAAATATGGGATGTATGCTAATTATTTTAATTGAGTTGGTTATTTTAAATTATTTTGTATTCTACTAGTGATAACTTTGGTTGAATTATATGACATGTATTTTAATTACAGTTTCTCCATTAGAATGCATTAGATCAATGTTGCCATTCCACATGCTATTTGATTTTTGGAAGTGCACTTGATTAATTTGACATTACAAAAGCTTACAGTAAATCACTTGCCATTTTATCCCAGTATACCAAGGAAATAGCATAGTTACAAGCTAGCAACAGATGAAATGTTTAATTAAATTTAAAAATTAAACTCCAAAAAGTAACTAGATCTATTACTTTGTTCTTGCATAGGGTATTGAGCATCTGTCATCTTCTTCCCCTTGCACTACCAACTTCTCAAAGATTGATCTGTCTCACATATTTTCTGTATTCATAACATGACTAACCATGTTCATAGATTGATAAATAGTTCATAAATGTTACTTTAATAACATATGCACTTATGAAGATATAGCAGTATGGGGCTTGGGGAGGAGAAAGTAAGAGAATCAAAACAGGTATATTTCAAAATTGTTGCTGTCTTGATTTTTGATTTGATTTTAATAATTCACTAAATGATAAAGTGGAGGGATGACATGAGAATTCAGGCATAAGGAAGAGTATGGTAAAGGTCAAATAGTGAAGGGTTTGTATATAGTACTGCAAGTAAACTAGTTTGGATGGAACATGGAACATGTGAATGGGACTGTATTTCTTTGAGTAGAATTTTTTTCAATGTACTTAAGCCTAGATTATATTTTTAGAGTAAAATGGTCTTCATTATGGGATAGGTAAGATAAAATGAAATTAAAGTGCCTGGAATGTCAAGGCAAGGATTTATTATACCTCAAGAGTACATTATTTCACCAAACTGGGTTCTGACCTATATGTATGATTTATATAGGTCAGAACCCAGTTTGGTGAAATAATGTACCCTTGAGGTATAATAGTCAACAAGTATTTCTTAAGTGTTAACTGAAGTAGCTTACGTAGCTCCAGTGAATAGAGTATTGCATCTGGAATCAGCAAAACCTAAATTCAAATCTGACCTCAGATACTCTTTAGCTGTATGACCCTGGGTAAGTGAATTGAAATCTATTTGCCTCATTGACTGATTTATTATATTGGAGGAAGAAATGGCAAATCACTCTAATATTTTTGTGAAGAAAACTTCATATGGAGTTGTGAAGAGTCATTAACAACAACAAAGCAGTATCCCATAAAAGCTACATTGCTGCTATGATAAAGCACTTGGTCTGAAGTCAGGAAGGCTTGAGTTCAAGTTTGATCTCATACACTTATCAGATATGTGGTCCTAGGAAAGTTATTTTACCTCTTTCCGCCTAAATTTCCTTAACTGTAAAATGCAAAATCTCCAGTTGTAAAATGGGAATAATAAGTAACCCAACTTGTAGAACTATTATGAAGATCAAATGAGTTAGTTATAATGTGCTTAGCATAGTAGCTGGTACATAATAGGAATAAATAAATGATTATTCACTTCACCTTTTTATTTATTTATTTTCAGACATATGCACATGTAAATTTTTAATTTACAAAATTTCCTTTGACTCTCCCTTACCACCCCCCTCCCTTCAGTGGCAAGCAGATTAGCATTGTACACATTGTTTTCTGGTTTTTTGCAAGGCAAATGGGGTTAAGTGGCTTGCCCAAGGCCACACAGCTAGGTAATTATTAAGTGTCTGAGACCAGATTTGAACCCAGGTATTCCTGACTCCAAGACCAGTGCTTTATCCACCACACTACCTCGCTGCCCCCACATATATTTTTAATAAACATGTTTATAGATTAGTTATTTTCAATTTGAGGAATTAGGATTAAGGGAACGAGATACATAAGAGTTAATTTTTATAAACTGTTCACCAGATTCAGAAGGGTTGCTTTTGTTTTTGTTGTTATTATTTTGCTTTGTTTTGTTTTTTGTTCCTCTGGGTGGGGATAACATAGTGCATAGCCATCTAATACAATTGTCCTACCTCTCTGAATTGCTGAGAGGAGCTGCTTCCATCAAAGTTGTTCATCTCACAAAGTTGTTGTTTAGTGTGTACATTGTTCTCTTGGTTCTACTCCCTTCACTCAGCATCAGATTCTGTAAGTCATTCCATACTTCTCTAGAGCCCAGTCATTTATGGTTTCTCATAGAACAATAATATTCCATAGTATTTATGTGCCATAACTTGTTTTAGTCATTCCCCAAATGATGGGCATTCCCTCAATTTGCAATTTGTTGCCACTACAGAAAGAGCTGCTATGAATATTTTGGAACAAGTAGTCCTTTTTTGCAGTTTTTATAATTTCTTCTGCATATAGACTTAGAATTTGAATTTCTGGGTCAAAGGGTATGAATAGTTTTATTGCTCTTTGGGCATAGCTCCATATTGCTTTCCAGAAAAGTTGGATTCATTCATGACTCCACCAATAATACATTAATGTCCTAATCCTCCCTCAATCTCTCCAGCATTGATCATTTTCCCTGTTTCTCATCTTGGCCAATCTGATAGGTGTGGGTTAATACTTCATTATTGTTTTAATTTGGATTTCTCTAATCAAAAATTACGTGAAGAATCACTTCCATCTGATTGTATATAGCTTTAATTTCTTCATTTGAAAACTGTATTCATATCCTTTGACCATTTATCAATTGGGGAATGACTTATGACCTTAAAAATTTGATGAAATTCTTATATATTTTAGAAATGAGAACTTTACTAGAACTCCTAGTTGTGAAGATTGTTTACCAGCTTTCTGCTATCTTTCTAATTTTGGTAGCATTGATTTTATTAGTGAAAAAAAATTTTAAATTTAATATAATCAAAATTATTCATTTTGTAGCTTATAATGTGCTCTAATTCTTGTTTGGTCATAAATTTACCTCTCTTTCTATAGATCTGATAGAGTATTTCTTGGTCTATTAATTTATCTATGAAGTTGCTCTTTATGTCTCTATCCTATACCTATTTTGACCTTATTGTGGTATGTGAGATGTGGATTTATGCCTAGTTTTTGCCATACCATTTGTCAGTTTTCACAACAATTTTTGTCAAATAGTGAGTTCTTATCCCAGAGGCTGATGTCTGTGGGTTTGTGAAATAGTAGATTGCTGTAGTTATTTACTGTGGTTTCCATTACCTCTCCTAATCACTAATATATTACGCTATTTCTTAACCAGTACCAAGCAGTTTTGATGACTGCCACTTTATAGTATAGTTTGAGATCTGCTAGAGCTATATATCACCTTCTTTTACATTTTTTTTCCTTCTTCCCTTGCTATTCTTTTCCTTTTGCTGTTCCAGATGATTTTTTGTCACTATTTTTTCTAGCTCGGCAAAGTAGTTATTTGATAGTTTGATTGGTATGACACTAAACAAGTAATTTAATTTGGGTAGAATTGTCATTTTTATTATATCTTGACCTAACCATGAGCAATTGACATTTTTTTCCAGCTATTTAAGTCTGACTTTATTTGAGGGGGATGTGCTTTTAATTATATGCATACAGTGTTGGGGGATACAGTTGTCTTGGACTCTTTCCTTTTTTTCTTTCCCTTTTTCCCCATGATCATTAAGAAGATAGGGCTTGAAGTGAATACTGATTTCAGGTTCTTACTTAGATGGTCTAAACCTCCTAGAAATAATCATTGTTTGTCTCTTCCTAAAGAGCTCCAAAAACCTTCCTTGAAAGCTGACACCAACATCCTGTAACTCTTCTAGTCAAGAAATCTTTCCTATATGCTTAAATAAAATCTTTCCTTGTTTAATTTAAGCCCTGTTTTCTTTTTAACAATTTAACAAGTTCTTTTAGGTTTTTTTTAAGGCAAATGGGGTTAAGTGTCTTGCCCAAGGCCACACAGCTAGGCAATTATTAAGTGTCTGAGACTGGATTTGAACCCAGGTACTCCTGACTCCAAGGCCGGTGCTTTATCCAATATGCCACCTAGCTGCTCCAATTTAACAATTTTTTAACAATCCCATCTCCCACCCCCACCCTTTTATATCCTCAAAAATGGTAATAGTAATGGAATCATCTTTATTCTTTACCATCCTGATCTCCTCAATACTCACATGACACCCTACATGTAAAATTTTGTATATGTACTGTATTATACAGTAGAGAATAATTTGTTCTTTAAAATCAATTTTATTTTCATTTTTAAATTTTCTGCTGCCTTCTCTATCTCACCTATTGAGAAAAAACAGGTGGGGGAGGGGGGCATTACAAAACCATATAAACATGAAAATTACAAATACGTATAGTGATGAAAAACAACTTTTCATATTAGTTATGTTCCCACCTCTACCAAAAAAAAAGAAATAGAAAGAAACAGAAGAAAATGTAATTCAGTCTTCAATCTAAGTCCATCATTTCTCTTTCTAGAAATGGATAAACAGATTTTATCATGATTCCTTTGAAATCATGTTGATAAGTTACTAAATATTTCAAAGTTGATTGTCTTTATAATATTGTGGCTGCTATATGTAAATTGGTCTCCTGCTTCTATTTGCTATATTTTGCATCAGCACATACAAATCTTTTCAAATTTTCTGAAACTTTTGCCTTCTTTTCTTATAGTTCGCTTATGCCTCAATTGATGAGTATCCCTTCAGGTTTCAATTCTTTGCTATTTCAGAAAGTATATGTATAAATGTATATATGTACATATATGAATACACATGCATGCTTATGCACGAACACATCTATCTTTACTATATAAATATATGCAAATATAGGTACACATCCATCTTTATTATATACATATGTACACATCTATATTTATTACACACATATAGATCAAAAAAGAACAGCGTATTGACTTTATATAAAG